>NW_016690448.1:78792-110487 GCF_001604755.1 Lepidothrix coronata | reverse complement strand
GCCTGTGTGCAGGTGTGCACTGACATTGCCTGTGTGAGTGTGCACTGACATTGACACTGCCTGTGTGCAGGTGTGCACTGACATTGCCTGTGTGCAGGTGTGCACTGACATTGCCTGTGTGAGTGTGCACTGACATTGACACTGCCTGTGTGCAGGTGTGCACTGACATTGCCTGTGTGCAGGTGTGCAGGAGCGTGTGTGGGTGTGCCCCTCTGTGCACAAGTGCTCCCTGGGGTGTGCTCTCAGGGGTGGGTGTGTGTGCACGGGTGTGCACCGGCCCGTGGGGAGGAGCTGGGGCCGCATGGGCCCTCCCTGACCCTTCGAGGTGATTTTCTTGGTGCCAGTGCAGGTGAATGGGCTCCCACCACCAGGAGCAGTGCCTGGGAGCACGGGATTCGGAGGGAGAACCACGGGGCTGTGCCAAGGACATTCAATTCCCAGCACCCCAGCCCTGTGCTGGTCCTTGTTCGGTCAGGGTGGCGGGTCCTGCAGTGTGGGGGCTTGGGGCACCCCAGAGCACGCTGGCTTTGTCCCCAGGAAGAATGTGGCAGCACAGCTGGGAGCAGCCATGGGGCTGAGGGACCCACAAGGACCCCCCAGCAATTAACCTGGGGGACTCCACGGGGTGGTGAAGGCTGAGGGTTCTGGGGGTGATGGACTGGGTGCTACCACCCCACCCAAGCTGGGGCTAGAGCTGGGGGGCCCTGGGGTGTGGACATAGGGGATCCTGTGGAGGAGTCCCATCAGAGGGGATCCCATCAGCACGGGACCTGTTGGAGAGGTCCCACAGGAAGGAATCTCCCCATCGGAGGGGTCCCTTTGGAGTGGTCCTATCAGAGGGGGTCCCACTGGAGAGGGTCCCATCACCCCACACACACAGCTCCAGGAGGGCCCCAACAGTCCCAGGCAGACAGACAGCCCCAAGCCCATAGGCAGCCCATTAGTGCCAAATGGGATGGAGGGACATGGGCCTCTCCCATCTCCCCCACTGTGCCCAGCCCTCCCCACTGCCAATGCCACCCGTTCTGTGGGCAGGAGGTGTCAGCCTCCACCCCCCTTCCCACTCGGCAACACCGGGGACAGCTGGGCACCCCTGCTGCCAGCACCCTTCTCCCTTCATCCACCAAGATCCGGAGGGATCACCCACATCCACGGGAGCCACGGGGATGCAGAGCAACTCCCTGGCCCTACCCTCCAGCTGCGCCCTATCCTACTCCCCTTCACGTCCCTCTCCCTCTGCTCTCCCCCTTCATCTCCCTCCTCCTCCTCACCCCCCCCCCAGCTGCCCCCGGCTCTGGGTAGCACCAGCAGCTCCTTGCGTGGCAGATTGCTGCCTAATTAGTTTAGAGGGAAAACTTAATTGAATTAACTTTTCACAGCTCCAGCAGCCCGACAGTGGGGCCTCGCTCCGCGCCAGCCCCGCGCCCTGATCGAATTAACTTGTTTAGCAACCTGCCCGCTCGGCCGCGCAGCTGGGGTGGGCGCGGGGGGGCACCGGCAGCACCCACCGGGGGCCCGGGCGAGGGAGCGGAGACGGAGCTGACCCGGCCGGGGGCAGTGGGAGCTGCTCCCGGGGAAGGAAGTCCGGGAGGGAGCAGGACCCTATGGGCCTTGAGACGTGGGGAAGGATGCGGGATGAGCATGGGGCAGGGTGTAGGGCAGGAGATGGGCCAAGATATAGGGCAGGAGGTGGGGCAGGATGCGGGATTGGATACAGGGCAGGACAGGTTCGAGCTGATTCCACAGGACCCAGTCAGGGTCCTTTCTCCTTCTTCCCTCCCGGGGGGCCCGAAGCCCCTCGCTGGGCGCAATTAGACTTTTAAATCCTCTTTAGTGAAAGTGTTTGTCTTGAAAATGTCCCAAATCCTGCCAAATCCTCCCCAAATCCCCCTGCATCCCCCCCGGCCCCGTGCCCCCCTCTGGTGCCGCTGAAAGGGGCAAAGCCTTTGCCTTGGCCCCTGCGCGGGAGGTGGGCGGGATGGGGAGCTTTGAAATTCATCCAGCTTGAAAATTGGGGATGGAGGTGTCAAAGGCCAGAGCCCCCCCAAGGAGAGGGGCGTGGGGCTGAGCACCCCTCCGGAGCCCGCTGCTCCCCCCGCGCACCCAGGGACGGCGGAGGGCACCCAGGGGTGGGGGGGTGGCGTTGCTGCCCTCCTGCCCCTGGGATGCTCAGCCCCGGAGGCATGGGATGGGATGGGATGGGATGGGATGAGGATGGGAAGGCATGGGCACAGGAATGGAGATGGCGATGAGATGCAGATGGGATGGGATAGGATGGGATGGGATGGGGCTGGCGACAGAGAAGATACAGAAGAATTAATGGGGACACCGGGGGACCGTCCCGGCGCTGGTCCCGGGGGGGCCCCGCCGAGTGCTGCTCCGGGGGGTGCTGAGGGGCCGCTTCCCCCGCCCGCCCCGAAGTGGCGGCTGCTGGGGTCGGCTCGAGGAGGGGGGTGCGGGCGCCCATGAAGGGTTAAGGGGGGCGGGGGGCTGCGGGGAGGGGGGTGTCGGCTCCGCCCGCTCCCGCCGTCCCCGGGAGATATTGTCATGCAAAAGCCCCCGGCGAGCGCAGCCTTTGTCCGCGCTCCCCCCGCCAGTATATTAACGGGCCGGGGCGGCGGCGGCGGGGGCGGGCGGGGGCCCGGCGGGCAGGAGGCGGCGGGGACGGGCGGGCGGCAGCCGGGGCCGCGCCGGGCTCGCCATGGACTACTCCTACCTCAACTCCTACGAGTCCTGCGTGGCCGCCATGGAGGCGAGCTACGAGTTCAGCCCCTGCAGCCAGGCGGGCTCCTTCCAGTACAGCCCCATGCGGGGGGGCTTCGGGCCCGCGCCCGCCTGCGCCCCCCTCGCCTCCGCCAGCTGCGCCCTGGGCGCCCTCCGCGACCACCAGCCCTCGCCCTACTCGGCAGGTAACGGAGCGGGACCCCCCGAGCCACCAGGGACACACCCCGAGCAGCCCCAGGACGGGCGCAAGGAAGCGGCAGCGCCGTCGGGGTTGGAGGGGACCGAAGCTGGCGGGGACCGGGGTCGGCGGTTGCCGGTGGTGTCTGGGCTTGGTGCCATCGGTTCCCGGAGCCGTCGGTGTCCCGTACCGTCGGTGCTCGATGCCGTCGGCGCGCGGTATCGTCAGGACTCGATGCCGCCGGTGCCCATTACTGCCGGTTCCCGGTACCTCCGGGGCCCGATCTCATCAATTCCCGGTGCCGTCGTTGCCCTGTCAGTGCTCGGTGCCGTCGGTGCCCGTTACCATCGGTTCCCGGTGCCGACAGTGCCCGTTACTGCCGATTCCTGGTGCCGCTGGAGCCCGGCACTGTCAGGACTCGCAGCTATCGTTTCCCGGTACCGTTGGCGACAGACATCGTCGGTTCCAGGTGCCGACAGTGCCCGGTACTGTCGGCTCTCGGTACCGTCAGCGCAAGCTGCCATCAGTGCCCGGTCGCTGTCCGTTTTCGGTGCCGCCGGTGCTGGGTACTGTCAGGGCTCGCTGCCGTCGGTAACCGCTGCTGTCGGTGGTCGGTGCCGTCAATTCCCGGTGACATCGATTCCCGGTGCTATTGATTCCTGGTACTGCCGGTGCTGGGTCCCGCCGGTTGCCGGTGCCGCCGGTGCCCGCAGCCCGGGCTGACTCCGGCTCAGTCCCACCGCCCCCGCTCCCGGTTTCCCCGCTCTCGTCCGCCGGCGGGGACGGGCCCCCCGAGCACGGCCACGGTTTCCCCGGGGTCCCCGGCGCGGCGGCAGCCCCAGAACGGGGCTGGGGAAGATCCCCATCGCCGGGACCCCCTTCCCCGCTCCGCATTCGTTGACGCGGCGGAGGCGCTGCCCGGGGATGCGCCCATAACGAAGGAGCTGCCGATCGGTACCGGCCGCCCCACCCGCACCGCCGCCGCATCGCCCCCCCATCCCCGCTCGCACCCCGAGGCCCCGCATCCCGCCGGCAACGAAGGAACGGGGCCAGGGGCGCGGCGGGGGCAGCGACTCAGCCCTGCCCTCGTCCTTCTCACCCTGCCCGCGGGGTCCTGCCCGCTCCATTCCTGCACGGTTTATCCTGCCTGGATCATCGTGCCCGGTCCATCCCTCGGTCCATCCCTGCCCGGTGCACCCCTTCCCAATTCACCCCTGCCCAGTTCATCCTTCCAGCTCCATCCCTGCTCATCTATCCCTGGCCGGTATTCCCTGCCCGATCCATCCCTGCACATTCATCTCTTCCCGGTACATTCCTTCTCGGTCCATCCCTGCCCCGTTCATGCTGCCCGGTATGTCTCTGCCCGGTGCATTCCTGCTCGGTCCGTTCCTTCTTGGTCCATTCCTTCCCGGTTCATCACTTCACGATTCACCCCTTCCCGGTCCATTCCTGCCCAGTCCATCCCTTCCCAGTTCACCTCTGCCCTGTGTATCCTTTCCGGTTCATCTGTCCCTGGCCAATGTCCCCTACCCGGTCCATCCCTTCCCGTTCATCCCTTCATGGTCCCTCCTTTTCTGGTTCATCCCTGCCCCATTCATCCTGTCCAGCGTGTCCCTTCCTGGTCCATCCCTGCCAGTCCATTCCCGCCTGGTACCCCCTGCCCGGTGCTCCCCGCTGCCCACCGCTGCCCTCCTGCTGTACCGGTCCCACTGACGCCTCGTTTCCCTCCCAGTTCCCTACAAATTCTTCTCGGACCCGTCGGGGATCAACGAGAAGCGGAAGCAGCGGCGGATCCGGACGACTTTCACCAGCTCCCAGCTGAAGGAGCTGGAGAGGGTCTTTGCCGAGACCCACTACCCCGACATCTACACCCGCGAGGAGCTGGCCCTCAAGATCGACCTCACCGAGGCCCGGGTGCAGGTCAGCTCGGGGAGGGGGGGATGAGGTTGCGGGGTTGGGGATGAAGGAACGGGAGATCTAATCCCACCAGAGCGGGGATCCTGACTGTCGGACGCTGCCGCTGTGCCCCCTGTGTTGGGATGGAGGGCGGGGGGGACTCGGCCTCAGCCCCACCACAGTCGGGGACATGCTGCTCTGATGGGGACTGCGGGGGTACCCCCGCACTCAGCCTGGCTCCCAGCAGAGTAGGGGCATCGGTTCATGCCACGGCACTGTCACTGCCACCGATTATTTAGTCCGATCCCAAACACCCGGAGGTTGGTGAGAGTCCGGGGAGGACAGAGAGTGGCGCCGTTGTGGGTGCAGACCCCCCCTTTTTCTGGGTGCAGACGCTGCCTATGTCAGTACAGATTTCTCATGGTGGATGCAGAGCCCCCCGTGTGGGTGCAGATCCTCTTTTGTGAGTGCAGAACCCCCTGTGTTAGTGCAGACCCTCCTTTGTGAGTGCAGACCCCCTGTGTTAGTGCAGACCCTCCTTTGTGAGTGCAGACCCCCTGTGTTAGTGCAGAACCCTCTTTGTGGGTGCAGACCCCCCTTTGTCAGAACACCTGTCCTCATAGGGATGTAGGGACCCACAGGACTGGGGGGGTCCCGGCCCCAAGGATGGGGGGACCCATAGGGCTGCGGGGGGGATGGTTTGTGGAGCCGACCCCACCATCGGCACCACGGGGAGCAGGAGAGGTGCCCGCTGTGGGGGTGGGCTCTGACCCTGCGAGGTGCACGTGTGGGTGCAGCAGGGGCCCTGGCAATGCCCCCTCACCGTTTCTCTCCCCCACTGTCGCCGATGCTCATGCGAGTGCCCGTCATCGACCTCACAAATCCGCATTGTTGTGGATATGGGGATCCCTCTGGTGCTGCGGGAAACATTTCCCCCGTGGGAATGGGGGGCTGTGAGGGGAACCTCAGGGCCTGGGGAGGAGCTGCCTCTGCACCCACAGGCTCCCCAAACGCCCAGGAACGGTGGTGTGGGGTGCTCCCATCCCCTCCATCCCCCCCCAGGTGTGGTTCCAGAACCGTCGAGCCAAATTCCGCAAGCAGGAGCGTGCGGCCAATGCCAAGGGTGCCAGTGGCACCGGCACCACCGGGAAGAAGTCGGAGCCGCGCTCTTCCTCAGAAGATGACGAATCCAAGGAATCCAACTGCAGCCCGACGCCGGACAGCACGGCGTCCCTGCCTGCCGCTGCCATCGGCAGCCCCGGCGGCAGCCTGAGCCCCAGCCCCGGCGCGGGGGCACCCATGGGACCCGGCCATGCCCCCCAGCCCCTCAAGGCGCCCCTCTGGGCAGGGGTGGGGGGTGGCAGCGGTGCCCCCAACGCGGCCGAGCTGCTGAAAGCCTGGCAGCCCACCGAGGCTGTGCCGGGACCCTTCTCCGGTGTCCTCTCCTCCTTCCATCGGAAACCCAACGGCATCAAAACAAACCTCTTCTGATCACTGAGTCACCGGATCTGGCTGCCCCCAAATCCCCCCCAGCCCTCATCCTGCATCCCCCACCCGCTGCCCCCGCCACGGACCCAGACACGACGCCTCAGCAAACGGGGAGACGGAGCAGGGACCGCCCCGCGCCACCTCCCGGACCCTGCGCCGGCGGGATGGACCCGGAGCTGGGGCAGCTCCCACCGGCACCCGTGTGGGTGCTGCGGGACCGCGGGGGTGCGAGGCGGGGGCGGCACCGCCGTGCTCAGCCGGCACGTCCCTGGCACAGCCTTCGCTTCTGGGGGCTCCCGGTGCGCTCCAGGGTTGGGGGCAGGTGCAGGGCTCCCCACAGCACCGCGGGTGCTCCAGTATCCCGGTGCCCGCCCCAGGAGAACCCCCTCCGATGGGCTTTGCCGCTGGGCTGGGGGTGAGGAAGCACTTTATGGGGCGGGGTCTGGGGGCCACGGGGTGGGCGTTGCTGGGGAGTGTGGCAGGGAGACGCTCCTCGGTGTGGGGAGGGGATGCCCCCCAAATCCTGCCTGCTGACATGGATCCCCCCCAGCAGCACCCTGACGCGGTAGGATTGGAGGTGAGAAGACTCCGTTCCTCAAGATTTTGGGGAGTAAAAGCAGGGCCGGGGGGTTCAGCGCTCGCCAGCATTCCCGTGGGTGCTGCCCACGGGGACGGGGCACCAGAACGGCTGGCTGGGGGTGAGGTGGCCCCCCGAGAGGGGGCTGGTGAGGGATGGAAGCCCTGGAGCAGCCAGTGGGACCCCTCGGGGGAACAGGAACCCCTCTGAACAGCCGGTGGGACCCCTTGGAGGAGCCGGGAGTCCCCAGAGCAGCCAGTGGGAGTCCCTGGAGCAGCTGGTGGGACCCCTCGGAGTAGCCAGGACCCCTCACCAGCAGCAGGATGGGTGCTCCCGCTGCAGCTGCCACGGGTGCAGTCAGGACCCGCCAGCACAACATCCTGATCTCACAAAGGGTCCCCAGCAGGGGGCTGGGATGCTGGTGGGACCCCTTGCACCCACCCCCCCTACACTGGTGCTGCCGTGCCGGTTGGCTCCGTGGCATGGTGAGCACGCTGGCAGCCCACCCACGTGTCCTCGTCCACCCCCCGTCTCCCCCAGTGCCTCCGAGGTGAGGTCCCCACTTTTCTTTCGTTTTTTTTTTAACCATTCTGTAATTTATTGCCCATGTTTGCAAATGCCACCAATCCAAATAAAACTTAATTTATTGATGCTGCTGCTGGCCCCCAGCCCTCGCTGCGCCCCCCACAAGGGCTGCAGGGGTGGGGGGCTGCATGGCCCCTACCCCTGAGCTATCCCAAACCTGCCATAGCCCCCTAGGTGATGCCACAGACCCCCAGCACCTTAGGGATTATTTTGGGTGCCCCCCTCCCAAAGACCTCGAGGAGCTGTAGGGAGCTGGGGGAGCACCACATGGGAAGCCCCTGAAGTGGGGTGAGGAGAGGGATGCCCCACACAGCCCCTCTGGCCTCTTGGGGCCCTTTGGGGGTGGTGATGGGGAAGGTCCTAGGGGCACTGGGATGGTGGCAAGGAGCACACCAGGGAGTTGGGCAGGCAGTGTGGGGTACCCAAGGTGGGCAAGAAGGGGAGAAGGGACTTGGTCCCCCCCCTTGCATGGACCAGTACAGCCAGTCTGGAAGGTCCCTATTATCCTGGGACCAGTATGGCCAGCCTGGAGCATCCCTGACTGTGCTGGGACCAGTACAGCCAGCTTGGGGGTCCCAGATCACACTGGGACCCAGTTCCTCAATCCTGCCCCCCTCCCCAGACCCTCCCAGACCCCCCCTTGCCATGCGGAGAGCTCCACCACACCCATTGCATGAAATGTAACAAAAATCAGTCCAGATTTACCAAAAACCACCAAACACAGGGCACGACAAGACAGGGGTTTAGTGGGGGGAAGTTCACACCGAACACCCCAGTAACAAACAGTCAGGGGATTTTGGGGGGCTGTTGGGGGGGCCGGCCCATCCTTCATCTCAGCCGGAGTGAGGGGAGGGAGGGGATGGGGGTGGCATTGCCCACCAGCCCCCTGGGGACAGGGAGAGTCTGGAGGGGTCATCCCAGCAAGGAAGGCATGGCTGGGGGATCCCCACCCTAGGGACCCCCCTGGAAGGGCACTTGGTGAGGTTGGGGGCTGAGCACCCACGGGGGGACCTGGGTGCCAGCCCCACTGCCCCCGAGGGAAACAGAGACCCCCGGGGCGGGGACGGACCCAGCAAGTACCTAATGGGCAAACTGGGAGTGGGGGCACACCCCGGAGGCACTGGTGGTGTGAGGTGGGGTCTGGGTGAAGGCACTGATCTGACTGCTGCAGTGGGACTCCCGGGGTAGGGACTCCCAGGGCGGGCACAGGGACCTCCATGGTGGGGATGGGACCCCCAAAGATGGGGACAGGGATCCCTGGGGTGGGGACAGAAACCTCCAGGGATGGGGATGGCACCCCTGGGGTGAGGATGGGCATCTCCCAGGGTGGGGACAGGGACTCCCAGGGAGGGGACGGGACATCCCCAGGGTGGGGACATGGATCCCTGGGGTGGGGACAGGGACCCTCGGAGTGGAGACAGAAACCCACAGGGTAGGGGTGGGACTCCTGTGTTGGGGACAGCGACCCTCAGGGTGGGGATCGGTGCCCTGGGGTGGGGACAGAGACGCTGGGGGTGGGGACAGGGACCCTCAGAGTGGGGATGGGACTTTCAGGGTGGGGACAGGATCCTTGGGGTGGGGATGGAGACCCTAAGCTCCGCCCAGTGTTGTCCGTGGGGGCTGGCCAAGCCCTCCCATCCCATCCCATCCCAGTGCTGGCTGGGCATCATGAAGGCACTTGGATTGAGACACGACTTTGCTCAGCGCCTCCTCCTCCTCCTCCTCCTCCTAGCTGTGAGGGGCTGTGGGGGGAGCCAGGGCTCCCAGGGTTCCCCCTCAACAGCCCTTCCCCCAGCCCTTCTTCCAATAAATAAGAAATAACTTATATGTGAGGATGCCCCATAGGGACCCCCCTGTGAAATTGTCTGACCAGAACCCACCACCCACCCTGTCCCCCCCTCCCCCCTCCCCATCCCGTTACCCAGCACCCGAGATGGGGGGCAGGCCGTGGGGGTCCCGGAGCTCCCACTGGCTGCTGGTGATGGTGGGATGCGTGGATGCGGGATGTGTGACCATGGCACGAGGGATCCTCAGCTGCAGGATGCAAGATGCTCAGATGCAAGATCCGGGATGCACGGCCATGGGATCCGGGATGCTCGGCCGCAGGATCCGGGATGTGGAATGCACACCCACGGGACCCGGGACGTGCGGCTGCGGGACGCGGGATGCTGGGCCACGGGACACGCGACTGCAAGGTCTGGGATGTGTGGCTGCAGGATTTGGTTGCTGCAGGATTTCGGGTGCTGGGCCGCAGGGTGTGCAGCCGCAGGATGTGGGATGCCGGGCTGTGGGACGCACGGGACGCCGGGTGTGCGGCGGCAGCTACTTGCGGAGCTGGAGGCTCTCCAGGAGGACACGCTTGTGGCCGGGCTCCAGCACTCCAGCCTCCTCCAGGTCCTCCTCCGTGATGTCACTGGGGTGGGGGTGCAGACGTGGAGCTCTCTGCCCCCAGGTACGCCCCAGCCTCAGGGGGGGCACCCCCGCCCAGGTGAGGTCCCCATGAGGGGGTGTGAGAGTTCCCACTTGGGCTGCTGGGTGCCCACCCAGCCTCCCTCCTGGGGGGGCAGTGGGGACCCCCTGGGGCAGCTGGGACACCCAGGGGCAGCAGGGATCCTCCCCAGGGCAGCATGGACCCTCTGGGGGCTGTGGGGACCTCCGGGGGCAGCAAGGGGAAGTGAGGGAAGCAGAAACCCCGAGGAAGTGGAGATCCTAAGGGGGCAGTGGGGACCCACCCAGGGGCAGTGGGGACCACTGAGGGCAGTGCCCCTATGGATCTCCCCAAAGCAGGGTCACCCCACCCAGGCATCGCTGTGGCCCCCTGGGGATGACATGGACCCCCTGGGGATGGCAAGTCTGGGGGTGTGGGTGAGCAGTTTCGGGGGGCCGCTCACCTGAGGAACTCCAGGTCATCCCAGCCATTGCGCACCAGCCCCTCCTCGTACCGCTCCAGCCCCAGCGCCCGCAGCCACTCGCCCACGCCGGGCACGGTGCCCACGCCACGGCCCAGCACCTGCACCCCGACACCCTCAGCACCAGGGGGCCCCCCAGACAGCCCCAGCTGAGCGCGCTGGGAGGCCCAGCAGCCTGACCCCCACCCACCCTGCATCACCCACCTCCTCGGCCAGGTCCTCCTGGATGCTCTCCCGGATGGAGTGGGGCGGGAAGGCGAGGGGGCGGCCATAGTCGGGGGGCAGGCAGCGGGGGGGCAGCCCCCCCTTGGCCAGCAGCGGTGGGGGTGGGGCCACCCTCCCCTTCCCACCCCCGTAGTCCACCTCACTCAGCGTCTTGGCCATCTGCAGCACCGAGCAGGAGCGGTCATCCAGCAGCCCCCCAGCACCCGGCAGCCCCCCCACTGCAGGCAGCCCCCCCACTGCAGGCAGCCCCCCGGTAACGGGGGTCCCACAAGCCCCCTCCATCCCGAATCCAGCCCCGGCAGCCGGGGGTGGCCGGGGGTGCAGCTTGGGCAGGGGAGCCTCTCCAAAGGCAGCAGGGTGGGATTTGGGGTCCTCACGCGCGGCGGGCACCGGCGGCTCCTTGGGGGTGCCAAAGAAGGGGTTTGGGGGGAGCTCCAGCTCCCGCGGCAGTGGCGGCGGGGGAAAATCCGGCGGCGGCAGGTTGAGGGTGCCGAGATCCTCCTCCTCCTCGCTCTCGTCACCACGGCACGCCGAAGGCTGCCGGCGGCGTTCCGGCACCGCCAGCTGCACCTTGGCCTTGGGGGGCTTGCCGGGATCCCCCGGTGCCAGCAGCTGGTGGGGGACCCCTTCCAGGACGTAGTACGCCGGATTGTTGAAGCTGTTCTTCAGGGGAGCCCCCGACAGCTCTGGCACCGCCTCTGCCTTGGACCTGCAGGCACAGGGGTGAGCGTGGCAACCCAGAGCGTGCCCCCTCCCCAGCCCTGCCCACATTCCCTCACCGGCTCGGGGCAGCCTCGTCCCTGGGGGTGCCACGGTGTGGGGCAGGGGGCCAGGGGCCTGCTGCAGTGCTTCCCTTCTCGGGCTCCTCCAGAAGCTTCGCTGGGTTGGCAGTGGGGGGCTCAGCACCGGTGGGCTTCCGCCCCACAGACCTGGGCAACAGGAGGTGTTGGGTGCCCCATGGGGCTCGAACCCCTGCAGTGGAGCTCAGAGCCCCAGCATGGTAACAAGGTTCAGACCCCCTGGGATGGGTCTCAGCAGCCCAGCACTGGGCTCAGACACCCAGCATGGGGCTCAGACCCCCAGGATAGGGCTCAGCCACCAAAACATGCCAGTGTCACTCTTGGAGGCACAACAGAGCCCCATCCCTGCCTTGCATGGCACACAGCTGCCCCCAATCACATCCCACACACCATCCCTGCAGCCTCCTGAGCCCCAGGACCCCCCAGCTGGGTGTTACAGGTGCCCCCCACCCACCGAGCCCTGTCCCCCGTACTTGGCATAGTCCTGGGTGGCCCTGGCACTCAGAGGCACCTTCCCTTTGCCGGCTGTTGTCTCGTCCTTATCAATGCTGATCCACTCTGTCAGGGGACAGGGGCTCAGTGGTGGGGTCCTGTCCCCACCGTTTCCCCCAGGGAGGGGAGTCCTCACCATAGAGCCTCTCACGGGTGCCCAGGCGCTCAGTGGGCACCCGGACCTTCATGGAGCCACGGATGTTGCCGGTCTCCTCGCCACGGTGGGACAGGTAGGTGAGGAACTGCTGTGCTGTGCTGCCAATCATCGACTTCAGGGCGATGACACACTCCCCTGGGGGTGACAGCAGGGGGGTCAGGGGTCTGCACCCCATGGACCCCCGGGTGCAGGTGCAGTGCTGGTGTGGACACTCACCGTAGGACTCGTAGCCATCGAGGGATTTGACGGTGAGCAGGAGGTGCTGGTCCTGCAGGTACTCGATCTCAGAGAGGATGGGCTTCAGCTGCAGCCAAGGGGACAAGGTGCTGGTGCTGAGTGGGGGTCTCCCCGCCTGCAGCTCCCCCTGGCGCCCACCCTGTCAGCCCCCAGCCCCTCCTCACCGTCGGCAGCTGCCGGGAAGACCACTGCACTTTGAGGAAGTTGATGTTGTCGCTGCTCTGACTGTCATTCTCGAAGCTCTTCTTGAACTCTGTGGTGTGGGGGGGACATGGCATCACCCCTGTCAGCCCCCCTGGGACCCCACATTGCCATCCCAGTCCTCACCTTCCAGGCAGGTAGAATAGAACTCGATGAAGAACTTGGTGCGACTGGATGTCTTCACGATGGCCTCGATGCTCTCAAACTCGATGTACGCCTGCTCCGAGGACTTGGAGAGCCCTCCATGGAGAGGTGAGGTGTTGGAACCCCCCTGGGACCTCCCCATCTCGAGGGAGAGGTGGAACCCATGGGGGGTGGGGGACAGCGAGATGTCCCCTTGGGCACAGGCACCTTTTTTGGAGACGAACTGGGATGTCACTCCCACCTCGAAGGAGCCGAAGACGGGTGAGTGGTCACTGGTGACGATGTCATCCGTGCATCCTGCAGCCAGCAGGGATGGGGGGAACGGTCAGGATGGAAGGGACCGTCCCAGAATGGGGAGGGGGGGGTGTTGGGGGGTCACACTGCTCACCATAAGCATTGCAGTTGACGTGAGTCTCGGGGTAGGATTTCCAGAGGATGCGGTCGCACCAGGACGGCACGTTGGTACGCACCTGGTAGGGATGGGGAGGGGATGAGGGTTCAGGTTGGGGTGTCTACCCCTCCCCTGACTCCCCACTACCCCAGCACCTACCCCTGTGGGTTTCTGCTTGTGCCAGACATAGGTGTCCCGGGAGCCCCGCTCGTAGCGGTAGGTGGGGGGGAAGGTGATCTCCTCCTCACCTGCACAGACAGCAGTGGGTCAGGACAGTCCCAGCAGGAGGGACTATCCCCCCAGACTCTCCCAGAGACCCCCGAGTCCTCACCAAAGCGCAGGAACACCTTGTGCTTCTCCTTCTCCAGGTTGAGCTGATCCACCTTCAGCAGCGGCTCCAGCTCCTTGCGGCTGATGTAGTTGAGGATCTCCTGCGGAACAGAGGGGCTGGCACCGGGCTGGGCAGGGGGTATCTGACACCTCTCACCCCCCGTCCCCGTCCCCCAACCTGGATGTCCATGTCCAGGCGGTAATTGAGGTCCCCAAACCAGAAGAGGTGGGTGAAGCGGAGGGAGATGTCAAAGGAGCTCAGCTGCTTGTCCCCCAGCGAGAGTAGGCGCAGGATGTCCAGGTAGTTCTGGTTCCTCCTGAAGCAGGGGACATGGGGACAGGGGTGTCACAGACAAGGAGACAGGGCCCCTCCCGGCCCATTCTGGAGTGGGGGTGCTCACCGTGCCGTCTTCTCATTGCCAGAGGTGAGGTGGCAGTTGACGAAGCCAAAGGAGGTGCCATTGAACATGAAGGAGACGCCCACAGCACCCTTGTTCCCTGTGGGGACACGGGGACATGGGATGGGATCAAGCCAGAGCAGGGGCAGTCCCCCAGCCCTGGGGGATGGGGGGCACAGTCCCCACCTGGCTGGCTGGCATGGGCACGTGCCCAGAGCCCTTCTCACGTAATGCATGAACCCCCAGAGCCTGCCTCGTGCAACACACACACACGGAAAGCCCTCCTTGTGAAACACCCGCACCCAGACCCCTCCTCATGCAACACGTGTGCTCTGGGATCCCTCCTTGGCCAAAACACACCCCCCCAGACTCCTCTTCAAGCAACACACGTGCTCCAGGACCCCATCCTGTGTGAGCCATGCAACACCGGGACCATCCTGGAAGCCCAGACACTGGTGGGCCCCCCCGGTGCAGCGCACACCCCCCGTGCCCCCACGGGCCCCTACCCAGGGTGTTGGCGATCCCCGTCTTGACGCTCGAGGTGCTGACGTGGCTGATGCGGTTCTCGTGCTCCGGCTTCACCAGCACCACCACCTTGATGTTCCACAGGGACTGCATGGCCACCTGCCGGCCCCGGCATCCTCAGCCCCTGCCAGCACGCCATGGGGCCCCCCCGGGCCATGGGGGGTGCGCCCACAGCTGCTGCTCATCACAGCCCCACCCCAGCCTCTCCCGCCCAGGGCTGTTCCCCAGGAATTCCACCACCATCAGCACCCAAAGCTACCAGCACCAGGAGAGCACCCTAAAATACCCGGTGTCAGCAGAACTGGAGCACCAACAGCCGCCCAGCACCACGACAGGACCCCAAAGCACCCGGTGTCACAGAGCCAGAGCACAGCCACCCCAGGGACACCGAGCATCGCCCACCTCCACCACCCACTGGTGCCTGCACACCGCAGTCCCCAGGAGCCCCCGGAGCCCCCGGTTCCTACCGGGCGGTACTCGACCTCCGTGAAGTCCTTGAGGACAGTGCGCAGGAAGTCCACCCACTCCTTGTCTCCCAGGGAATTCTCCTGGGTGCCGAAGACGTAGATGTCATGGGGGATGGCCATCGTCACCTCATCCAGGGTCTTGCCCAACCCCTTGGAGGTGAACCATGAGGTGATGTTCTTAGGGGGGGGGACGCTGCCTGCAAGGGGGACGGCATGGTTAGGGGGCACCCCGGGGTCTCGGCACTCCACCATGGGCTTCCCCCACCCTTCTCACCCATATTCCAGGTGCCAATGAAGATAGAGATCATGTCAGGCTCATCCTGGTGGGAATGCTTGTTCTTCATCAGCTGCAGGAGCTGGCAGAAAGCCTCACGCTTCTGCAGGGGGGGACATTGAGAGGGGGGGCCGGAGGGGCTCCCCACAACCCCTTCCAGCACCCCTGCTTTGGCTCAGCCAAACCTGGCACCTCCTGGGCATGGGGGACCAGTACAGGGACATCCCCCAGCTATCAAGGACCAGCACCCAGCACCCGGCCCTGAGCCCTAGCAGGGCCCAAGAGTTAAATCCTGCCCCCCACCACCCCTACAAGGGACCTTCCCCCTTGTCCCCCCACCCGAGCATTACCCACCCGGGCACTGACGAAAACAAAGTCTTTCCGCTGTGTTTTATCCTTTTCCTTCTCAGAAACGATGCCCAGTTTGTTCTGCACTCGCTGTGACTTGATCAGCTGCCGGACTGGGGAGGAGTGGTGAGAGCTGGGGGGTGCTGGGTGCCAGCTGGGTGCTGGAGCCCCCCCAGCCCACGCTTTGGGGGACCCCCAGGATGGGCACACCCCATAGCTCCCAGCCCACCACTGAGCCCCACAGGGACGCTCCCCAGCACAAAGGCAGCCTCAGGGGGCCCCGTGGGTGCCTCCCCACTCACTCTTGTCATGGGTGAAGGTGTTCCAGTCCTCCTGGGAGTCCTTCTGCTTCTTCAGCACCACCAGCTTCCCCCCCTCCACGTCCACACTCAGTGTGTACTTCTGTGACTTCCCAATCTTGGTCAGGTCCCCCAGGGTGATGTCCAGCTTCACCTGCCAGGGGACACTGCGATGAGGGAGGACAGAGGGGACACCCCAGCACTCCAGCTGGGGACACCTCGGGGTCTGTGCCCTCAGTGTTACACCACACGCACTCAGCTGACGCCAGAAGTCTCCCAGAACTCCGAAACTCAGGAAGGGGGGGTAGGGTAGGGCTGGGCTCACCTCGAAGGTCTGCACTGGGATGCTCTTGGCCTTGCGGGACAGGGGCTGGGGGGGGGCGGTGGGGGCAGCCGAGCTCATCTCCTGCAGGGCCTTCAGTGCCTGCCAGAGCCCCCAGTGGCATCAGCCGAGAGGCCACCAGCCCCCCCCCAGCTCTACCAACCCCTCCAACTCTCCAGTTCACCAGCGTTCCAAGCACCCTCAGTCCTCCCAGCCCCCCAAGATCCACCAGCCCCCTCAGCCCTACCAGTGCCCCAGCTCCACTGCCCCCGCCCCCAGTCCCACTGTTGCCTCATTCCCACGAGCCTCCCCCAGCTCCCTCCAGCTCCACCAGCCCAACGATCCCTGTCAGCTGTCCCAGTCCCACCATCAGCCCCATCAGTGCCATCGGCCCCACAGACCCCTCAGTCCATCCAGACCCCTCAGGACACCCCCATGAGAACACATCCCCCGCACACCCCCGGCCTCACCTTCTTCTCGATGGAGGAGAGGAAATCTTTCAGCACAGACAGCTTCAGCACCAGGCTCTCCAGCTCCTGCTCCCCGCTCTGCCCTGCTGTCTGGAACCCCCAGCAGGTAACCCCAGCACAGGGACGGGATCCCCACACCCACCCCAGTTCCCCCCCAGAGTAACAAGACCCCCAGGCGCCCTGGGATGGGGCAGGATGGTGGGTGTTTCTCCCCAGGCTTTCCCACCACCCATGGACGGTGCTACAGTGGGGTCTGTGGGCACAGTCCGTGGTGGTGGGTTACCACCACCGTGGCATATCCCCCTCACCTGCTGCAGGATCTTGGAAACCATGGGGGAGCTCTGCTGGTCAAACACTTTGGAGAGGATCTCCAGCCCTGCCAGCACCTTGTCCACCTCACTGCAGGGGCAAGAGGAGCCAGCTCAGTGGGTGACACAGATGTCCCTCCATCTGTCCATCTGTCCCAGTGCCCAGCACCCACCTGTGCAGCCGTTTGCAGGAGGTGACAAGGGTCTTGTTGAGGTGGGGGAGGCTGTTGGCCCCCCCCTTCACTGCCTCCAGGTCCAGGGTGTAGCTGCCCTTCAGGTACTCGTGGGAGATGCTGCTGAGCCCGTTGGCACTGCGGGGAGGACACCCAGGGGGTGAGAGCCGGCAGGGATGGGCAGGGGACAGACAGGGGACTGGCAGGAGACGGGCAGACCCTCACCTCTCTGCCGGCCCCTCCGGCACGGCTGGTCCCAGGCTAGTGGGGCTGAGCCCGGCCGAGGTACTGGAGAAGCTGGTGGAGCCAGAGCGTGGTGGCAGCGGCGGCTTCTCATCCTCTCCATCTGCAACGGGGCGATGAGGGAGTCAACCCCTGCCACCCCGGGGGTCCCAGGACCCCGCCCACCCGCCCGTGTCACCCTGCCATACCCGAGTAGTCCCTGTCCTCCACGGTCTCCTTCTCTTTCTCCCTCTCGACAGGGAAGAGCAGGGTGCAGACCAGCCCCTGGTTGGGCTGCAGGTACAGGGCGATTAGCTCGCTCAGCGTCTTGAAGCGCCGCACCTGCACCCCCTGCGACGTCTGCGGGGACACGGGGACACCGGGGCCATCAGCACCTGCAGCCACCATCACCGGACCCCCGCGTGGGGACACCACCAGGCAGGGACCCCCCCATGCAGGGACGCCACCACGCAGGGACCCCCAGGGAGGGATCCCTCCAGGCAGGGATGCCACTGTGCACAGACCCCCATGGAAGGATGTCCCCAGGCAGGGATCTCCCAAGGCAGGGGTACCACCACGCAAGGATCCCCAGGGAGGGATGTCCCTATGCAAGGATATCTCCAAGGAGGGACATCCCCATGCAGGGATCCCACCATGCAGGGATGTCACCATGCAGAGATACTACTGTACAGAGATGCCACCACGGAGGGATGCCCCCCCACAGGGAAATCCCCACAAAAAGACTCCCATGCAGTGATCCTCCCATGCAGAGATGCCACCATGCAGGGACCCACATGCAGGATGGGGGGCTGACCCCACAGCCCATGGTGGGGAGCCGGGCCTGGTGCATGTGGCACAGTGCCCTGGTGCCACCCACGGGGGGCTGGCAGGTGGGCTGGCAGGGTGCAGGCAGCAGTCATCCTTCGGCCTCCTCCCTCCCGGGGGCGGCTTTTCCTGCCTGCCCGGCCGGCACAAAGGGGGTTCTGTTGCTCTAAAAATACCCGGTGCTGGCAGCCTGCCAAGCCAGGCACAGCCAAGCCACCCGGCACAGCCGGGCACGCGCGTGGCACCAGGCCAGGGCTGAGCCCGGCACATCCACCCGGCACAGCAGCCCGGCACAGCCAAAGAGACGGGCACACTCATGGCACGATGTCGAGATTGAGCCCCGCCGAGCCAGAGACCCCTCGCTGCCCACGAGCCAGAGGGTGTCCCGTGCCCCCACTGCCCACCTGCACAGCCAGGAAATCCTCCTCGTCGGGCAGGATGCGGTAGGTGTGGACGTGCTTCTGGAACCTGTGGCAGCGGGGAGGAGGCCATCAGGCAGGGGGTTCTAGGGGGTTGGGTGGCATGCCCCCACCCACCTGCATGGCTCAGCACTCATCCAGCACCCGCAGTGAGGAGCTCCAGTACCACTATTCCCTATGGCATCCAATGAGCTGACAGGGAAACCTATAGGAAAATGCCCACAGGATGGGGCCTGGGGGTCCTGGATGGGTGCTGGGGGTCCCAGGCTGACCCCTCTGCTTGCTCTGATCCCACGATCAACACCACCATGTCCTTGGTAGTGCCACTGCCCCAGCCCCACTGCCTGTCTGTGTGCCGGAGCCTGTGTCCCCAGCCTGCAGTGCAGGCAGGAGCTGGCAGGCGCAGGCAGGAGCTGGCAGAAGCAGGCAGGAGCTGGCAGCCAGGACGCCAGGAAACAATTTATTTTCCAATGGAAGCTGACAGGAACCAGGGACGCGATCCCGGGGCAGGGGGTGACAGGCGGCGCTAAGAGACAGGGTGACAACAGCAGCGGGTGCAAGGAGCAGGACCGGGACTCCAGGGGTGTCCCTTCCCCATCCTGGGGACTCCAGAAGCCAGGGACCCCTGGCACAGCCAGACTCCCCCACCCCAGTGCTGTCAGGAGGGACGGTGGCTCCTGGGCTGGCCTCTGGCCATGGAGCTCACCATGAGCATCGAGGAGGCTGTCACCACGCCAGGGCCACTGGTCACCACGCCAGGGCCACTGGTCACCACACCAGGGCCACTGCTCCACTCAGCTGCCATGTCCCCTGCCCCGATGGCACCTTGACACAGGGCTGAAGGACTGGGACAAGGCAGCATCTGTGCCCCCTGCACTGTGTCACATCCACAGACAGGGTGCTGTGTCCCCTGCTCCCACCCCACAGGGCCAGGTCCCCTGGTGTCCTCCTATAGTGCCAGATCCCTCACAGTGCCCTAGGTCCCTTGCTGCCACCCCATGATGTTAGTTTCCCTGTGCCACCCCACAGAATCAGGTTCCCTGGTGCCACCCCAAAGCACTGGGTCCCCTGGTGTCACCCCACTTCCTGCAGTGCCAGGTCTCTCATTTCTCGCCCCTCCCCTGCAGCTACAACCAACCCCAGCAGGGAGTGCCCCCGGGTGCCCCAATGCCCAGTCAGGGGTCATGGGAGTTCATGGGGAACCCCCCAAGTGGGAGGGGGGGGTGAATGGCAATCCGCTACAGGGGGGCTGTATGGGAAACCCTGCAGGGGGGTGAGGGGGTCACTGTAGAACCTCCTTGCTGACGGATCTCAGGGGTCCCCAGATCAAAGGAGTCAGAGTGGGAGAACCCCAGCTGGTGGGATTGGGGCGGCACAAAGAGACATCCCCCCAACGGGAGAAACATAAGGAGCCTCTGTGGAAAGTCCTAAGGCCCATTTGGGGTCTCCATAGCAAAAACAGCAACCGGGGTGTGATGGGTGGGTGCAAGAGGAACCCCAGCACAGCACCAATACGTGGAACCCCAACTTGGAGAGGCAAGGGGCAGGACCCCCAGGAGGAACCTCAGCTGTGGGGGAGGACAAGGGGTTCTCCGTGGGTAACCAGAGGTGGAGCCAGAGGGACACCGTGCCGAGGGGGCGGATGGTAGGGGGAGGGGGGCTGCATGGCCCCTGGCTGCCCAGCCCCGCGCCGCTGGCGGCTGCTATTTTGATGAGCGACGCCGGGGGGGCCTGGGAGCGCCGGGCTCGGGCACAAAGAGCCTTTATGTGGGAGCCCCGGGGCTCCCCGCCGGCTCTGACACGCAGCCGGCACCCTGCCACGGCCCGGCCGGCACAGCGGGCTCCCCGCACAGGGGACACCCGCCGCCCTCCTCCCCAGAGCACCGCGGGCACCTCGGCGGGGACACCACACACCCCCTGGCACTGGTGTCCCCGTGAAGCGGCAGTGAGGCAGGACAGGGGCCCCAAGCCCTCCCCTCCTGGCGGACAGCGCACCAGGACCACCCCCAGTGGCGCTGCCCACCAACCGGCCACGCTGGCACTCCTGGGGTGCCCCACGGTGTGCCGGCGCTGTGGGGTCCCGTGATGCCCCGGTGTGCCGCAATGAGATGCCCCGGTGTGTCATGGAGAGGCCACAGCGAGATGTCCCGGTGAGCCACGTCCAACCTCGAGAGGCCACGGAGCACCAGCAGGAGGGTTAAAGGAAGCCGACGCTGCCGGGATCCCGCTGCAGTTCCCTTTCCTCCTCCTGCCCCCGCAGCTATTTTTAGGGCCCCGGCAGTGGCCGGGGCCAATGGCTTCACAGTCCTGGCCACCCACTCGCCGGCAATGGGTGGGATCACAGCACCAGGGATTCCCAGTGTCCTTGTCGGGGTTCTGTCACCCACCGTGGCATCCCCATGATGGGCTTTGCGAGGCTGTGTGGTCCCCACCTGTGGCACAGCCATGTGGCACCCACAACCCCCTCACTGGGCAGTGGGAAACACCAGTGACAGACACCCCTTCCCCAGGCACCCGCACCATGATGCCAGCTGCAGCCCCCTGTCACCCACCCTGGTGCCCTGACATGCCCCCCAGCCCTGTGGCACCACATGTTCTCCCAGTGCTGTGCCCTGGTGCTGCTCGCCAGCCCAGCTTCGTGGTGGGGAGCCAGTGCCCATGGCCACGCTGTGCCCCCATGGATGGGAAACCACATTTGCCCCCGTCCACAGGGAAGGGCAGCAGTGCTGCCATGGAGGCTGCGTGCCTGGCACCTGTGCATGGCACTGGCACACGGCAGCCCCAGGCCAGGGCAGGTCAGCTCACGGTGCACTCCTGGTTCTGCCACGGACTCTCGGGGCACAGAAAAGCTTCGAGTTGAGGTGCCGTCACCGCCACCCCACAACCACATCAAGGTCCAGGTGCTGGCACAGGCGGCAGGCCTTGAGTAGAGCCAGGGGTATGCCCCAGGAGCTCCCCGGGAGCACCCCAGCACACGGCACACCGCCAACCCACCGAGGTGCCAGCAAGGCCTCAGGTATGGAGGGGGCTGGGGTGCACTGCTGGGCAGAGGGGGCAGCGTTCCAGGACCCCAGGGCTGTCAGCACTCACCCGTGGCCCAGCACCAGCCAGGAGCCACAGGAGTCCCGTGGTGTGACTCAAGGGCACAGAGCTCACCTCCTCCCCCAGGTTGGGAACCCCCTAGACACAAGGATGGGGGCTGGGGACCCCCAGTCCCATGGAGACGCTCAGAGATCCCAAGAATGTGGGGTGGAGGCCAGGCCCCCCATCTCACAGACCCTCATCCTGGCAAGGGTGGGTGTCACAGCCCCCCTGGAGCCAGTCCAGTGTCCCCTCTGTGCCCAGGGACCCCCAGTCCCTCCAATGCCCCCCAGTCTGTTGGTGTCTGGTCCCCTGGGACCCCCAGGCCAGAATGGGTGCCATTCCCCTGGTGCCCTGTCACCCAGAAGTGCCAGTGTCCCCCTGTGCCCCTCAGATCTCCTCGTGTCTGTGTCCCCCCAGCATCCACAGCCCAGAGCTGTCCCAGTCCCTCTGTACCTAGTCCCCCAGATTCCCAGAAACCCTCAGAGTACGGGTGTCCCCCCAGGTGTGCTCCCTCTTCTGCCTGCTGCCCTCTGGGTGTTGGTGTCCCCTCGTTTCTCCCCCTGTGCTCGGGAGCCTGGATCCCTTCTGGTGACCCCCAACTGCTCCCCCTGCCAGTGCTCCCCTGGTGCCCCCTCTGCCCTCGGTGTGTGTCCCAGTGCTCTCCCCGGCCCCCTGCCAGTCCTTCCCTGGACACCCCACCTGTGTCCCTCTGTACCCCACCAGTGCTCCCCTGAATCCTCTCCAGTGACCCCCACCATGACACCCCAGTGTCCCCCTGGTATCTCGATGCTGCTCCCCCAAACCCTCCCGGCTGCTCGCCCAGGACCTCCCCCGTCCGGCGCCCCTCCGGCGCCCGTCCCGCTCTCCTCGGATCGCCCCCCGATGCCCCTCCGGTGCCCCCCGCGAACGCCCTACCCACGGCCCCGGATCTCCCCCGGTGCCCCCGCCCCGTGCCTCTCCCGCTCCGCCCCCGGGGACCCCACCAGCGCTCCCCCGGTACCGCACCGCTGTTCCCCCAAGCTCCGCGCTGCCGCTTCCCCGGGATCCCCCCCGGGATCCCCCCGGTCCTCCCCCCGTCACTCCGCTCGTGCCTCCGCGGCTCCCCCGGCCCCGCGCCGGTCCCTCCCGGTGTCCCCCCCGGTCACCGCCGGTGACCGCCCCCGGATCTCGCCCCGTGCCCTCCCGCGGTCCCTCGGGGGTGTCCCCCGCGCCCCTCCCCGCGCCCCCCGTGCCCGCAGCCCACTCACAGCAGGCAGAGCGCGTAGGCCCCCGCCACGCTCTCGCTGTCCCGCACCAGGAAGCTGCCGTCCCGCCCGGCCCGCGCCAGCTGCTCCTCGGCCGCCGCCCGGCTCAGGTCCCGGTGGTACCAGGGGGGCACCGGGGCCGCCCCGCCCGCGCCCCCCGCGCCCCCCGCGCCCGCCATGCTCCGCCGCCGGGGCCGCGCCGCGGGGCCGCGCTCCGACGGGGGCGGGGGGAACCGGCGGGGCGGGCACCGGGGGGAGGCGGGGAGACGGCGGGGGACGGCGACATCGGGGGACGGGCGGGGGCATCGGAGGGATGGGGGCACTGTGGGGGGGCATGGACGAGGTAACCGGGGGGGCAGGGGGGAGATCCGGGGGTGGCCGCCGGGCGTGACCGGGGGGGCTCCTGCGGGGCGGCAGCGCGAGGCCGGGGAGATGCGGAGTCACGAGCAGGCTGTCCATGGGGGCACCGGAGGGGATCGGGGGGATCCCGGGGAAGCGGCAGCGCGGAGCTTGGGGGAACAGCGGTGCGGTACCGGGGGAGCGCTGGTGGGGTCCCGGGGGGCGGAGCGGGAGAGGCACGGGACGGGGCACCGGGGGAGATCCGGGGCGTGGGTAGAGCGTTCGGGGGGTACCGGAGGGGCATCGGCAGGGGGCGGCATCCGATGGAAGGGCAGCGGCACCGAGGGGCGTAGAACACCGGGGAGTGGGCAGCACCAGCGGGGAGCACGGGAAGGATGGGGAGCATCGGGAGGTGCACCCGAGGGGAGAGCGCCGGCACCGGGGGATGGAGAGCACCGGGAGGGAAGCACCAGGGAGGGGGAGCACCACCGGGACGGGGGCACCAAGGGAGCACCGAAGGGGCGGGCGGGGGCACCGGCGGTATGAGGGCACCGGGGAGCCGCGGGCCGCGGTGGGGCAGGACCAGGGCCAGACGGTCACAAAGTGGGGGTGCGGCCCTGTTTGGCACCAGAACCAGGGACATCTCCATGGCCCGGAGGTCGGGACGGCGGCACTCCACAGCTGGGAAGAGGGGCCATGTGGAGAAGGGGCTCCTGGGGTGGGCTCCAGGCTGGTGGGACCCCCTCGACAGCTATGCCCCCACCTCGGGGTCCCCAGGATGTCCTCCCCCTTCTCCTCATCATTTCCCCAATCCTACCCTGCGCACCCTGGGGTGCCAGTGACCCCCACAGCTGTGGCAGATGCTGAGACACATTCAGCAATCCCATCCCCCTGGGCCTCAGTGGCAGGGAGCCCTGTGCCCCCTGCTTTGCCAGGCACAGTGGTTTCGGGGGGCAATGCCAGGCTGCCAGGTGGGTTGTTACAGATAAATGAGGGTGATGCCTCGCTTTGTCCCCCAAGAGAAGCAGGATCAGATGCCCTGAGTCCCCCAACCATCCTACTGCCTCCCACCGATGGACCCCTCAGCCCCACAGCACCCCAACACCAAGCAGGGCAGGAGTATTTATTCACCATCCACATGCCTGTGGGGACACAGCTTGGGGAGATCCCATGGGGGGCACAGGACAGCTTGGCAGCCCCCCTGACCACCCACTGCCCACTCCTGCCTGCAGCCTCCTGCTCAGAGCAGGGCCAGGAGTGCGGGGGGCAGCAGGGCCAGCAGGACAGGGAGTGGGGGGCTTGGGGGAGCGTTGCCACGGGCGTAATACTGGGCGACAGCGACATTGGGGTTCTCCTGTGCGGGGTCAAACCACATCTGGATGCAGCGTCCGCTGCCACGGTGGTGGGATGTGTAGCGGTAGGAGCCGGACCAGATCTGCTCGCAGAGCGCAGCCGCCGTGGGGAACACGAACTTGAACTTCTGGCACATGGCGCCCTGGGGACACTGGTTGGTGCCTGGGGTGGTCAGGGGGTGAAGTGGGTCAAGGGCTTTGGGAAGGGGGAGTGGGTCATTCCCTTGTGCGTGGTATTGGGGTCCAGATGGGTCCCACTGGCTTTGCTAGGGGAGGGGGCATTGACCTCAGGGTGGCACAGGGGCCACCACCCCATCACCCTGCACCCCGTGAGGACCCTCACCCCCCCGACCCACTCACAGGCACAGGGACCCTCACCAGGCTGCCAGCAACCCCCATAACCCCTGCCCCTTGGGGATCCTCACCCCCAGACCCACTCACAGCCACCAGGAATGAGGGACCCACAGCGGGGTCCAGCTGCTATGATGGGTGGGTCCCTCGCGCCCCCCACTCACCTGAGGTCCAGTTCCAGCCCTTGTGCCAGTTGACCTTGCAGGTGACAGCATCCTGGCAATCCTCCCACCACTGCTCACAGTCCTCCTGGCACAGCGGCACGTCCCGGATCCGCTCCTTCCGCCAGGTGTTGTCTGCCTGCAGGGCCCCCAGTTCACCCCAGTTCACCCTGAGGGTCCCGTCGAGTGGGTGAGGGGGGGTCTGCACTCACCTGGTCGATCCATGGCCCCAGGTTGGGGGAACACTCGTACAGACACGTGTCCTGGATGAAGTGGCGCTTGCACTTCTGCGGCATGGCCCCGCAGTGGTCCCAGTTGAAGTTGTACAGGTAGGACTGGTCCTCGTGGGCTTCCTGACTGGTGTTGGCAGTGCAGCAGGCATTATCCTTCCAGAGGACACACTGCACCAGGGCGGCCAGGGCTCAGCTGGGACCCACCAGGGCTCAGCTTGGACCCACTGGGGGTCCAGGGAAATCACCAGCGCCCACAGGGAGGTGACACTGGCTGATGGAGCCCATGTCGGTCCATCCTGGTGACCCCACAGCAAGTGGCACCGGTGGGTGCTGCAGCAGTGGGTAAGGACCGTACCTGCCCGTAGAGCTGCCCCTCAGGGCCAGGCTTCTCTTTGTGGTGCTTGGCGCTCATGCAGGTGTTAAGCAGCGAGTCCCGTGTCACCGTCCCGGCGGTGGCAGCTGGCCAAGCCACCAGCACCAGCAGTGCCAACGTCACCGCCATCGCTCTGCTGGGGCGGCGGGGGGGTGAGGACGGCAGAGCCGAGGCACACAGTGACAGCGGGGACAAAGTCCCACACCGCGCACACGGGAGCGTGGCAGCACGTGGGCACGGCCCGGGACCACCGACGGGGGGCTGGGGATCTTACCTGGGGGGCACCGGGAGCCAGGGCTCTTCTCTGAGGGGGTGCTGGGCTTCAGGTGCCATGGGGTGAGCGCAGCTCATCTCAAAGGTCGTGGCGCGGCACAACCCTTGGCCACTGGTCACGGGAGGTGGGGACACGGCAGGCTCGGCAGCGCTCTGGGCGCAGAGGAGACGGGGCACCGCACCCCGACACCCTGCTGTGTCCTGGGCTGACCCTCACGCCCATCCCGGCCCCCCCAAGCCCTGCGTGGAGCCAGGATTTGTCCTGCTGGCGCCAGGCTGGGGCCAGCGCCAGCCAAAATCTACCCGTGGCTGTTTTTCCGTCCCTCCCGTGGGAGGCGGCTTCATACCCTGACACCAGCTCGAGGGGCAGGACCTAGCCCCTGACACCGCACGGTCCCCGTGACTGCCCTGGGGGGTAAGAGATGGTCCCCGGGGGGGACAGGTACTCCTGTGGGGTCACAGATGACCTCAGGGTGGGGGCAGGTACCCCTCACTGACACCAGAGATACTCCCGATGGCCCTGGGGGATGTGGGCGGGTAGATACCCTGGGGGGGCGGTCATCCGTGGCTCGGAGGGGACAGAAACCCTCTAGTGTCAGATATGCCCTGGGGCGGCAGATACCCCAGAAGGGGCAGATACCTCCAGGTTCATACATGATGGGGAGGCCAGACATGTCCCTGGGGTCCCAGATGCCCTGGGTAGAGGGGCAGATACTCCTGCGTGGGTGTCAGGTACCCCGTGGGGGTCATGGATCCCACCCGCGGGTAACAGTTGTCCCCAGAGAAACAGATACCCCATGAGGATCACAAATATGCCCCCACTGGGGTCACCCCCAGCCGTGGGGGTCACATACCCACTATTAGTCACAGATACCCCAAGGGGGGCACAGGTACCCCCGTCCATGGGTAACACATGCCCTGGGGGGGGGGCAGATGCCCCGTGGGGATCACAGATACCCCATAGGGATCACACATGCCCCATAGGGGTCACAGGTACCCCATGGGGCTCACAGATTCCCCTTGAGTCACAAATACCTGTGGGGGTCACAGATACCCCTCTGGGGTCACAGATGCCCCCAGGGGTGTAACATATCCCCGGGGGGGGTGGGTCATGGATACCCCCAGGGGGTCACAGTTTCCCCCGGGGGTGTCACATATACGGGGGATGGGGGGTGTCACAGATGCCCCATTGGGGTCATAGATACCCCTGTGTGCTGTTACATATCTCCGGAGGGGCCACGGATGCCCCCGTGGGGGTCACATATCCCCGGGGGTGGTCACATATCCCCTTGTTGGGGTCACATATCCCCTGGTTGGTCACATATCCCCCTGTTGGGGTCCCCGTTGGGGTCACGGACGCCCCGGGGGGGGGTCACATATCCCCCCAGAGGTGTCACATATCCCCCCATCGGGGTCCCATGTCCCCCGTTGGAGTCACGGGTGCCCCGGGCCCGCTCGCGCGGAGGGCGGAGCCCCCGCCTGTCAATCATATCTGGCCCCGCCCCAGCCACCGTTCGTGCCGCGCGTTGTGGGTGTGGCCTCCTCGGACACCCCCCCACACACACACACCGCGCATGCGCTGCGGCCGGTTCCGGTGCGGCGCTTCCGGGTCGGGCCGGCGCGGCCGCGGAGCCCCCGCCATGGCCACTCTGTTCCCGTCGCTCCTGCCGCGCCTCACCGAGCCCCTCTGGTTCAACCTCGACCGCCCCTGCGTGGACGAGACCGAGCTGCAGCAGCAGGAGCAGCAGCACCAGGCCTGGGTGGGCACCAGGTGTGGGGAGCGGGGAGCGGGTTTGGGCCTGGGGGTCCGGGGAAGCGCCCCCCGAGCGGGCACGTCCGCGGGCCATCGCGGGTGTCCCGGGGCACGGGGCTAATGAACAGGCTGGTGCCGAACCGGGGCAACTGTAGAGCCCCCGTTATTTAACGGATCGTCTCCCGGGAGAGGCGAAGGTCTATCTCTGACCCCGGTAACTCACAACGCCCGCGCCGTGAGCGCGGTTCGGTGCGGCGGCGTCCCTCAGTGTGGGGGGGAAGACATCTGCTTGATTAAAGTTTTTAAAAAAGCAATTTCTCGGTGATTAAGTTATTATCATTAAGTAAAACAGCTTCAGTCAATTAAAACCCCAGCACCTGGGAGAGGTTCCCAGTCCCTCTGGGTGGGAGGTCCTGCACATTTTAATTGAGCTTTAATTATCTGCTGCGGGTGTGTTAGTCTGGCTGAGCAGATACCTCGAATTTGGTTTTTTTTTCTTTGATAAAAAAATAGATAAACTTAGTGTTTGAGCTTCTCATGCCACACGTGGGGACACCCCCAGTCCCCTCACTCCCAGGGTGTCCTTGCTAGGGAGTGCAGGCAGCTGCCTGCAGCCACTGTTTACTCGGCTGGGCACAGGCAGGGGGATCCCAGTGGGGGGAACAGGGCTCCTCGGGCAGCTGCCAGCTGGGAATAGCCGTGGTCAGGGAGCAGCGTGAGCCGGCAGCCGAGCGGGGAGTGCGCGGGGTGTCCCAGAGCTGCCGGGGTGCTCACCCGCCTCTCTGCCCTCCCCAGCTCCAGAGCATTGCCGAGAAGGACAACAACCTGGTGCCCATAGGAAAGCCAGCGTCCGAGGTGGGTGTGTGGGCAGGGAACTGGGGGGGTGCCGGGGGGCTGGCGGGGCCCTGGAGCTGTCGTGTCCACAGCACTACGACGAGGAGGAGGAGGAGGATGATGAAGATGATGAAGACAGCGAAGAGGACTCTGAAGATGACGAGGACATGCAGGATATGGATGAGATGAACGATTATAACGAGTCTCCTGATGACGGGGAGATCAATGAGGTAAATAGCGGGGCTGGGGGCCCCACTGCAACCCCAGAGTAGGGGATATGCAGCATGTAGGAGCCTGAGCTGAACCTCAGAGGAGTTTCTCCTCTCCTCCACCCCCCTCTCCTGGGTCCCTGCTCTGGTGGGGGATCTCGAACCTCTCTCTTTCCCAGGTGGACATGGAGGGGGCAGAGCAGGATCAGGACCAGTGGATGATCTGATTCTGCCATGACCACACCAAACTGGAGCTGGGGAGAGCCCTTGCCCCCCGTGGCTCTGGGGGGCAGGTCAGTGAAGCTCCTCCTGCCATGGGTGCTGTGTGGGGGCCTTGGAGCGGAGCCCCCCTGGGGGAGCCAGAGGGGCAGCTGTCACCCAGCACATTGGGGCTGACACGGCTTTTCTAATAAACTCAGTTTACAAGAAAACAACCCCAAATCTGGTGTCTGAGGCCACCAGGGCAGGCAGGGGCAGCCATGGGGGTGCCACGTGGGCAAGTGCAGGGCTGCTCCCCACCATGCTTCCTCGGGCCCTCTGGCAGAGCTCCCTGCAGGGACACGGGGAAGCAGCGTGGGCAGGAGCCGCTCGGGGAGCGAGTTTCCCCCAGCACCCCCCCACAGACCACAGCAGCCAGCACATTTCCTGCAGAGCCCGTGTTGCAGCCAGCGTTGCAGTCGGTGCCCGTGGCAGCGCGGGGCGGGAGCTCGTGGCCTGGTCAGCGGGCGCCGGTGTAGCGGAGCTCGGCCACGCCGTCGGGGATGGCGCGGAAGTACTCCAGGCTGGCCCGGTGCACCTTGCAGCGGTACCTGCCACAGGTCTTGGCGTACTGCAGGAAGTGGGGCGCCCCAGGGAAGAGGACGTTGTCGGCCAGGATGGTGGCCCCCTCAGCCAGCAGCTGGTGGCTCTCCAGCAGCCGCAGGTCCCGCAGGTAGCAGCGCTTCCAGTGATCCATGAAGACGAAGTCGGCCTTCATCAGGCCATGCTTCTCCCGCAGTTGGGGGATCACCTCCTCCGAGGGGCCCACGATCAGCTCCACCTGCGCCACAGCACTCTCAGCCCCTGGGGTGGTGTGTCCGGGTGCCCACCCGCCACCCTGCTTCACAGAGTGATGAGGGGTCCATGTGGGAAAGAATCCTTCTCTTCCCACAGATACCTCCCAGCAGGTGCCACGGTCCCTGCCCGTCTCCCCCCAGTATCAGGCGCAGAGCCTTTGCCCCAGTGCCCGGGCGCTCACCGTGTGCTCGTCGAAGCCGGCCAGGCGGATGACCTTCTCGGCCACGGCGGCGTGCTGAGGGTTCCCCTCCACGGTGTAGAGACGGGCGCCCGGGGGCAGCCCCTGTGCCAGCAGCACGGTGCCGTACCCGCAGTAGGTGCCCAGCTCCAGCACCCACAGTGGTGCCCGCTCCAGCAGCAGCCGCTCCACGATCCGCCCTGACACGGTACGTGTCTGTCAGCACCCGTACCAACAACTGCAGCCGTGCCAGCGGGGCCGTGACCGCACCAGCACCATCACGGCCGTAGCAATGGTGCCGTGGCTGTGCCAGTGGTGCTGTGGCCATGCCTGGTGCGGCCTGCGTGGGCGAGGGTGGCACTCACCTTTGGCAGGCCCCACACAGCTGAGGTGCTCGCAGTGGTAGCACCACTGGTCGAAGGTCTGCAGGATGTGGTGGGGGTCCCCGGGGATGGCGTGGGCCAGCAGGTACTGGAAGGCGCGCTGTTCCCGCGTGGTGCCGGTGAGCCGGTCCCGCAGCCAGGCCACCAGCACGGCCCGGTACAGCAGCACCAGGTAGTGCCGGTACCGGATCAGCAGGGTGACGAGGAAGGGGAGGAAGGCCAGTGCGATCGCGGGAGACACCATCACAGGGGAGCGAGGCTGGGGAAAGAGCCCCCACCCGGGGGATGTGGGAGTGGGGGTCCTCCCAGGGTGCAGCCCCACAGCTCCCACTCATGCTACAAGTTGGCTGTGCTCTGCACACCCTGCAGACGTCTCTGCCTGGGCTCTGGTGCTGCTGGGCCTGCGGGGCTGAGTCACCCTGGGATGCTCTGGGGGTCCCTGTGCCAGGTCTGAGGGGTGTTGGGGTCCCAATATTGGAGTCTGCAGGACTGGTGTTGTGGGCGGCGTTGGGCTGCTCTAAGGGGCACTGTACAACACAGCCCCTCGTACCCCTCCTTGGCCCAGCTTTGCTGCCCTCACCCCCCATATTCTGCCCCACAGCCCGCTCCCCACACCCTGAGCTGTTGGGGGTCCCCAGACACAGCAAGAGGACAGGGCCATGGGGGTGGCACCTACCTGTCCCCACACTCCAGGTAGGCAGAGGCAGGCACTCCTGTGTGGGGCCCTGCTGCCACTCAATTATTGATGGTGTCACCTTAGCTGCAGCCACCACTGGCTCGGGTTACCAGCTCATTGGGGCCAGGGCCGGGCTGGGGCTGTGGGGCTGCAGGAGCAAGCTTGGGCCTGGGATGCTGATACAGTGTCAGCTGGGGTCCTGACACTCTTGTCTGGGGTGCCAGTACTGGGGTTGGGGTCCCCAAACTGGGGGCTGTGGCCCCAGTACTGGCATGCTGATACTGGCAGTTGTAGTCCTGATACGGGAGCTGGAGTCCTGTCACTGGGTCTGGGGCCTGATACTGAAGCTGGGGGGCCCCAACACTGGGGTTGGGATCCTGAAACTGGAGCTGAGGTTCTGAGACTGGGGCTGGGAGCACAGGGAGCAGCATAATCAGTGGAAGCACCGTGGCATTGGGAACACGGGTGTACTAGGAGCATGGGAACACTGGGAGCACGGGGGCACTGGGAACACTAGGAACAGCGGCAACGGGGGCACTGAGAACACTGGGAACACTGGGACCATGGGAACACTGGGAACATAGGGGCATAGGGAACAGTGGAAGCACTGAGGACACTGGGAACACTAGGATCAGCGGGAGCACTGGGAGCGCTAACGACAGCGGCAACACGGGGGCACTGAGAACACCGGGAACGCAGGGAACGCTCGGAGCACCGGGAGCACCGGAAGCGACCGGGGGGGGGGGCACTGGCAGGCCGGGGGGAGAGGGAAACCAGGGGACCACGGGCACCGCGGCAGGCAAGGGGGGGGG
>NW_016690448.1:44811-78243 GCF_001604755.1 Lepidothrix coronata | reverse complement strand
GCTGCCTGAACGGGGGGGACCGGCGGCGTGTGCCCTCGGCGGGGCCCGGCCCTTCCCCGCTCCCGGAGCAGCCTCCGAGCGCCCTCCCGCTTTGGCCGCCTCCGTGTCACTCGTGCCTCGCGTGTGTCGCGCCGCCCGGGGTGCCCCGCGGCCGTGCCGGAGCATCTCCCGTCCCGTTCCCCCGTCCCGTTCCCCCGTCCCGTTCCCCCGTCCCGTTCCCCCGTCCCGCTGCCGGTGCGAGTCCAGGGCCTCGACCGGCGCCGGCGGGAGCAGCGCCAGCTTTTCCCGGCTGGGCCGGTGCAGAATTGGGGCTGTCACCTGTCCCGCGAAACTTAATCCCCGGGCGGGATTCGGGCTCTGCCCGTGCCTTGCCAGGGAGCTCCGCCCCGTCCCCAGGGCAGCCCGGCCGGCGGCTGGGCCGTGGTGCTCCCGCGGGGAGGGAAGGAGAGGGGCCTGGGCCAGAGTATGGCAGCGGCAGGGCCCAGCTGGAGGAAGGGGAGAGGGAGCTGCTGTCCAGGCAGGAGCTGGAGATGTCACTGACTGGAGGAGTGGAGGAGTGGTTGCATTCCCAGCTCACCCTGGGTCACAGGCTGAGCATCCTCTCAGGACAAGACAGACAGTGAGGGGCCAGAGCATGTCCAGAGGAGGACAACAGAGCTGGGGAGGGGTCTGGAGCACAAGTCTGACGAGGAGCAGCTGAGGGGGCTCAGCCTGGAGAAAAGGAGGCTCAGGAGGGACCTTCTTGCTCTCTGAAACTTCCTGACAGGGGGGTGGAGCCAGGTCGGGATCAGGCTCTGCTCTCAGGGAACAAGGGACAGGAAAAGAGGAAACGGCCTCAAGTTATGCCAGGGAAGGTTTAGGTTCGATAATATCCCTGAAAGAGGGGTCCAGCCCTGGCACAGCTGCCCAGGGCAGGGGTGGAGTCCCCATCCCTGGAGGGATTTAACAGACATGTGGATGTGGCACTTGGGACATGGGTTAGTGGTGGTCTTGGCAGTGCTGGGGGAGCCGTTGGACTCAATGGCCTCAGAGGGCTTTTCCGATTTTAATGTTTCTGTGATCCTGCTCTCCTGGGTGTTTGTGTCCATGGTCTCTCTGCTGGGCTCTTCTCCCGGCCCCTGCGGCACTGCTCGGCCAAGCCAGAGGATTAAGGCCTGAGCCACAGCTCTGCACCCCTGGACTGAGTGGTGGGATGTGCCCTGTTACTCTGGGAACCCCCCACCCCTGCTGTCCCTGGGCTGTGGTAGGTGGGGTTCACCTGGCCCCAACGAGCCCCCGGCTGTGCCGGTGTGGAGACCAAAGGCTGGTGGGATTTCTGTGGTCGGGGGTGAGGCCACTGTAGGTCCTTGATAGCTGCCAGGTTTTGGGCAGGGCGGTGCTGGCAGTGGGCTCCTGCCTGCAGGATTGGCCCCTCCAGATGTGCTGCCACACGCTGCCTGATTTCAGCCACACTTGGTCCCTTCGTGGCCATGGGGGCTTTAGCTGGAAAAAAAGCAAAGGAATTGGGGAAGAGGAGCCTCGCCATTGCCTCAGCAGAGCCGAGGTTGTGCCGGGTTACACTGGGGTGCACAGGAAGCCCTCCTGGCAGGTGGAGGGTGAGATGCACCTCATCCCTTGGGGTGAACAGTGCTGGTGTGGGGGAGCCGGGGCTGATTCTCCTCTTGCCTTTCCCTCAGGAAGAAGAGACGAAGCGGCTGCTGGAGCCGGCAGCCAGCCCTCCCAGCAAGGTGCTGAATGGAGCGGAGCAGAGCTACCACAACCTGCCCTCGGCACGCACCGACGAGCAGGCCATGTTGTCCTCCATCCTCGCCAAAACGGCCATGTAAGCCCCAGGCCACGACCGCCCCAGTGCCAGCACCGCGGGGCGGGGAGCACACCCTGGGCACTGCGCTGACCCCACGATGGGCACACAGCTGGGCAGCTGCCTGGCTGCAGGTCCCACTGACCAGAGGTGCTGAGGGGAAGGAGGGAGCTGTGGCAGAGCCCCCCACGTCCCTCTGCCTGTAGACAACCCCCCACCTTGGCTTTGAGCTCCTTGGGGACACAGAGACGAGAATCCATATGTGAGGTGCCCCTTGGCTGCTGGGCTGGGAGGAGGTGCAGGGCCTGGGTAGCCCCCTGCTCCAAACCGGGATGAGCAAGTGACTGCATGGGGATGCAGAGTGGATGGCTGGGGGGGCACCAGCACTGTGTCCCCTTCTGGGGAGGCTTCCCCCCAAAAGCAGAGGGGCAGCCTGGATGGGAGGGCTTTGGGATGCTCATGCTCCCATGCCTGGCACACTCATGTCCAGCTGGCATCATTCATGGGGTGAGTTTGGCCTTGAGATGTTTGTTTTGGGGTGCTAGAGGGTGCTGGATTTTGGCTGCCCTCGTCAGAGGATGCTCTGAGATGGGGAGGGAACTCAGGGGGAGCAGTGAGCCTGCAGCGGGACCCACTCTTGTGTCTCTGCAGCAACATCATCGACGTGTCGGCAGCGGATTCCCAGGGCATGGAGCAGCATGAGTACATGGACAGAGCTAGGCAGTACAGGTGGGATCTGCCCCTCTCCCTCGGGGTGCCCGTGGTCCCTCACAGCCACGTCCCTGGGCAGGGCCCCAGGGGTTTGGCCTGAGGGGAGTGAACTCAGCACATAGTGGGGCTACCCTGCCATGGAGAGCAGCGTGCAGCTCCACGCCTCTCCTCTGCCCTCCCAGCACTCGGGGGAGGCCCATGGCAGTGCTGGCAGCAGAGCCCAGAACAAAGGGCTCCTGTGTTCACCCGGCCCTTGGGGCAGACAGCAGTGGGCTGGATGTGACTGCTGCTGCTTGAAAGGTGTACTTTCAGTAGCTTCTAGCTCTCCAACACAGCAGGAGCTGGAAGCTCCCTCATCCTCTTGCTGTGGGGAGCAAAGAGGGCTGGATGCTGGGAGCGCGGCAGCACTGCTCTCCCTCCCTCCCTCTCCCTCGGGGGTGCTGGGTGCCCAGGGGTGCCACACCCATCTCCTGGGTCTCCCTGTGTCTTGGCACAGTGCTGATGCTGCTCCCCCCTCACAGCACACGCCTGGCCATGCTCAGCAACAACCTGACGCACTGGAAGAAGCTCCCGCTGCTGCCGTCTCTGACTAACCAACCGCACCAAGTGCTCGCCAGCGACCCCGTCCCCTTCGCAGACCTGCAGCAGGTGAGCCGGGCCGGGGTGAGCCCTGGGAGCCTGCAGTGTTCCCCGTCCTGGAGGAGCAGCATTGCCCTCCCCACTTGCCCAGAGCCGTGGCACGACTTGTTAGTGCTGCCTTGTTAGGGCTGCTTTGTTAGCTGACTTGTTACGACTTGTTAGCTTGTTAGCGCAGGTCAGGTTTAAGGCCTCGATAGATCTGGGGGGCAAAGTCCAGGACAGGTTTAGGACTCGTTAGGGCTGGGGGCTAACCTCCCGCGACGGTTTCTTCCGGCTGAGCGGGAGTTGCAGGAGCCAGCGGTGACACAGCCGTGTCCTGGTGCCCGCAGGTGTCCCGGATAGCCGCCTACGCCTTCAGCGCGCTCTCACAGATCCGCGTCGACGCCAAAGAAGAACTGGTTGTACAGTTTGGCATCCCCTGAGCCTGCCTCCAGCACTGCCGCTTCACCGCTTTGGGTTGTTTTGGGGTTTCTTTCCCATTTTTTTCTCTTTGTTTCCCTTCCCTCCCCATGGTGCTGCCACAGAACTTGGACAGATACCCTGTTTCCTACCAAATGCCAAGACGCCCATCACCGGCACGTCGAGCCCACCTGCATTGCTCGAGGCTTTCTCCTCCTCGTGGGTGGGTGTGTGTGGGGAGGGGGCCGTGTCACCTGGACGCTGCCTTGCACAGGGATGAGCACAAAGGGAACAACTGGCACAAGGAGGCCCCGGTGTAGGTCAGCACCGTGTGCCACATCACCAGGACAGGTGGGCTGGAGCCAGGTGGATGTGATGCTCTGCGTGGGGCCTGGTGGCTCTGACAACCCTCCCTGCTCATTTTTACATGTTTAGATCTTTATTTTGGGTTGTTTTGTTGTTTGGTTGTTTGTTTTGTTGTTTTTCTTTTTGTTTTTCTTTTTTTTTTTTTTAATTATTGTTTTTGGCCACAGTAGATAAAACCATGTTCATCCAGTGCCTGTCTCTGCTGTTCTCTGCTGGCCATGGCATGGATGTGGTGGGAGAGCCCAGGGGGAGCTGTGCTGTGGTGGGGAGGGGACACACATCCCACTATCCCTTGTCACCATCAACCCCTGGAGGATGCCCGTGGGTAGAGGATATGTGATGACCCACCCTTAAGGGGAAGGAAGCACCAAAGGTTTTTAAAGGCTCATGGTCAAAAGGAACAACAAAAGTCAGAGGGTCTGCAAACAATCAGAACGTTTTATTAGTAAATGACACATTTGGCATGGAAATTGGGGGGTACATTTTTGTGGACAGGTTTCCCTGCCCTAAAGATGGTTTTCTGGCTTTCTATGCAAATTAGTTATCATGCACAGTCTGTTCTTTTAGGCCTTTCTGGAAGTGGGTTGGAGGGTTTTGGTGGTCCTAATCCCTTTTGTATAGTCCATTCCCACTTCTTGGCCTCACTCCTGTGCTTGTGCTGTAGTGTGTTGTACTTATCTCCAGGAGCTACAACAAGGATGTTTGTCCCAGAAAAGTGCTGCCCTGTCTCCACCTGGCCCCTTCTCCAGCCACATCTTATGGCGTATTAATATCCTTGGTTATTACCAACAATTCTTGTCTTGTTATTACCAGCAGTCCCTTGTTGGCTCCACAGCCATCTGGTTATCAGTGTTTGAGACATGTTAGCCCCTTCTGGGGATCGAGAGCTCAGTGGGTCTCACTTTGGACCCTTGTTTATAGGGTTGTTAAAGAGTGGGCTTTAGTCGTCATAATTTTCTATCCTGGCCACAATTTGAGTTGGTGACTTTCTTTGAAGGTTCAGTAACAAAAATACTACTCCACTCGGGTTGTTACTCCAGGAAGAAAAGTAAGTTTCTGAGGCTGTTAACAAACAGATGCTTGTTAGACACCTGTTAGATCCTGGGAACAGGCTGTTTCTGATAAACTGAAGCGAGGCTTAGCCCAGGTGCTGTTCATTAAGGCTGAGGCTTAACTAGCATTTCCCAGATCATAGTGTGGCCTGGGTCGTGGTGTGGAGGCACCACCACAATCCACACTGTGACTAAAGTCAACTTTTCTGGGCCTCTGCAAGATGACATAGAGCTGTGAGCACAGGGACAAGCCCAGGACCACCCCCCCAAGCAAGGTAAGGTCCCATTAATGGGTTAGGGCATGGTTGGGGGCTGGTGAGGACCCCTGCCCAGCTGGTGCTGCAGAGCAGAGTAGGGTGCCTGCATGTGACACATCCCCAGAGTCCCCCACGTGTCCCCTGATGCACCGTGGGCTTCCACGTACTCCTTGCTCTGCCTGTGGCCCCACACGCTCCCCTCCATGGGCACCCCAGGGCCCCTCGTGTGTCCCCCCTTTGGAGTGGGGGCCTGAGACCCACGGCCCTAAGTGTGTCACCGTACCCTCACGGGAGCCTCTTTCCCACGACCCTACACATGTCCCGTGGCCCCCGGAGCCCTTTCCCGCAGCCCCACGTGTGTCCCCGTCCCCCCGCCGGACCCCTCGGTTCGCGGGCCGACCGCGCACGTGACGCGCCCCGTCCGGCGGCGGCCAATGGGGAGCGGCGGGGGGAGCGCTGCCGTTCGGACGGGGCGGCGGCCCCGACCCCATCCCGGCCCGATTCCATCCCGGCCCCGACCCCGACCCGCATCCCGGCCCCGACCCCGACTCCCATCCCGGCCCCGACTCCCATCCCGGCCGCGACCCGCATCCTGCCCCCGACCCCCATCCTGACCCCGGCGGCCCCGAACACGGACACGGCCCCGGCCCTGGCGGCGGCCACGGTACGGGGGGTGCTGAGGTCACGGCGGGGAGGGGGCGGTCGCCGGTGGTTCCGTGGGCCGGGGCTCGGGGCCGCAGGGGAGGCTGTGCAAGGCGCGGGACCCCGCCTGTGGCACAGCCTCCGCCTCCGGCCGAGCTCAGCGGGGTCCCCCTCTCTAAGGAAGGGGGGACCCGGACGGAGCGCGGGGGCTCAGGCTTGTGTGTTTTCGTTTCCCGGCTCTTGGCAAAGAGCTCTTGGCATTCGGCGGCCGCGTCCCCCGCGGGTTCCTCTGCTGCCCCCAGCGCCGGTTTGAAAGAACCTTCTCCTTGTGCCCTTCCTGTGCCGTGCTCGGGGCAGCCCCATCCTGCAGCCCGAGCTTCCTCAGGTAGCCCGGGCGCTGTGGGGATGGCTCCCGAGGGTCTCCGGATCGGCAGCGAGGGGTGAGCGTCGGCCCCCGGCCAGCTCCAGCTGGGGACCCGGCGGGTCCGGTTCCCGTCGAATCCGTGGTCGCGGGGTGCGTGCGTATCGGGGGCAATTTTTCAGGGGCCAGCTGGGATGTGACTCCAGCCAGGTTAGCGGGAGACGTAGCGCCAGGGGCCATTCCCTGCTGAGGCCCGGGCTTTCTGCGAGCTGCTCTGGGGCCCGGAGCGCGTCTGCGCCGGCCCCTCCGGCTCTCTGTCACCCAGGGCCCGGGCAGCGTGCCGGCAGTGAGTACACCCATGGCCGGGGGCGGTCGGTTCCCCTTCCCCGCGGCCGGGGCCGGACGGTTCCCGCCGCCCGTGTCCGCTCCCGCGGCGCCGGAGCTTTGTGTGCCGTGCGCCTTTAACGAGCGCGGCCCCGGCGCGGTGACGTGGGGTGGCCCCGGGCCAGGAAGGGGAACCGCCGCCTGCCAGCCCCGCCGGAGAGAAGCCCAACAACTTTTCTTTTGTGCGTGGCCGCTGGCTCCGCGGCCCTCCCCGGCTGCCAGCGCTCATGGCGGATTAACCCCAGCGCGCCGACGGCGGCCGCGCGCCCCCGGTAAGGCCCCAACAAAGACTTTATCCCTCTTCCTTGTTTGTTTTCCACGGGGCTGGCGAGGAGGAGGAGGGGGAGGGAGGCGCGGGGGAGGCGCAGCTCAGCTCGCCGTCTCCCAGCTCCGCCGCCTCTCCGCACCGCGCGGCTCCCGCCCGGCGCCCCGCCAGCCCCTGGGGTGCGGGTCCCGGGGTGCGGGTCGCGGGGGCCGGGTCGGGGCCGCCGACGTGCGGGAGCGGCCGCTCCCCCCCCCCCTCCGCCGCCGCCTCCCGCGCCCGCCCTGGGCCCGGCCCCGCGCGGGGGCTCCTCGGCCCGCCCGGGAGAGCCGCCGTGCGCTTCCCGCAGCCGCAGCCCCGGCCCGGGGCAGGCGGGGGCCGCCCGCGCGTCCCCCCGGCCGGGTTGGCGCGGCGGGGGCCGCGGGGCGCGGGCTTGCGTAACGCGGCGCTGTGACCGGAGCGGCGGAGGACAATAACGCCGCCAGTCCGCCGCTCGGCCCTCCCGCCGCCCCGCGCCGAGCCCTCCTCGAGGCGCTCACGGCGCTGCTGCCCGGCCGCTGCCCGCCTGCCGTCACGAGTGGCACGTCCTCACTCGGGGTCGTGGCGTTGTCTCCGGTGCTCAGCGTGGCCGGTGCCACCGGTGGCGAGCCAGCAGGCAGCCCTGCCCGCCCTGATCTCACGCCAGGCACCGGGGTGTGTGCGGAGTGGCTCCAGTAAAACCCAGCTCGGCGGTGGCAGAGCACGGCCCTCTCCGGTGGGAGGCTGCGTCCAGGGCTGCACGTGTGCTTTGCCCGCTTTGCTTTCGGGTGGATTTTTGGGGAGAGGTTCTGGCCGTGCCCCCGGGTGGAGGGACAGTAGGTACGATGGGGCCCAGCCAGGGGGCAAGGAGCCGTGTTTTAGCCCGACTGGAGGGAGGACCTGTCCTGCCGATGATCCCATGCTTCCCAGTTGGGCTGATGGCAGTGCGAGTTCCGTGGCACCCAGAGCCACCATGGCTGGTGGCCGTGCTGTGCTGGGCACTCCCGGGAGTGGCGGCAGATCCAGGCCCGTCACAGTGGGGGTGTCCAGGTGCAATACAGGGCGAGGAGCCCCCCTCCCCATCTGGGTGATTTTTTTGGCTCCCAGCAGTTCCCTTCCCAGGAAGATTACCGGGGTGGCGCCGGGGACGGCAGTGCAGAGGCAAAGGTCGCTGCAAAGGGGACCTGGCAGTGATCCTGTATCCCGGGGACGGCGGGGGCAGCTTGTCCCTGCTCCCACCGAGTGCAGCGATGCCCGGGAAGCTCCCCGTGCCCTCAGCAGGTTGTTTTCCTTTCACTGGCAGCAGTGAGCAGGGGAGCTGGCAGTGCTCCAACGGCTTGGCCACTGCTTTGCTGGGCTTATTTGGGGCCAGGTGACCTTTGCCAGTAGCTTCCAGCCCCGGTGGCTGTGTCCCGGCCGGGGGGCAGAGGGCAGCCTGGTGCCCTCTGAAGATCCCAGCAGCTGGAGTGGTGGCAGTTGGGGCAAGAGAGCCTCTGTTCCTGGGCCACTGGGGTTTGGCTGGCCACGCAGCTGGGAGGAAGCCAGAGCAGGTGTGGGCAGTAGCAAAGTGGGAGCTCAGTCCCCTCCTGGTGGACAGGGCCAGATTTTGGTGCTTTGGACCACACCGTCATCCTCTAAAAGCTGCTGCTTGTGTTTTCTGGAGGGAGATGAGTTTTCCTGGGATGCTGGTGGTGCCAGCAGAGATGCTGGTGCTCAGCTGTGACCAGCAGCAGGGAGGACACTGTCCCCGGGGGGGCAGCAAGTGCTGCCAAGCTGCCAGGCCCTGTGCCAGGAGCTCACTAGGACTTTAAATTTCTCTTAAAAGAAACGTTAGCAGCATTTGGGGGTGACGGAGAGGGAAGGAGGCGTGGCTGGAGGACAAGGAGCCTGAGCAGCGATTTTCCGCTGACCCCTTGTCAGGATACTGACCTGTAGGAGTGGACCTGGCTGCTCTGGGCAGTGCTGCTCCCTGCTCTGTGCCTGTGGAAAGCAGGAGGGTGCTCCCCTACAGCCGGCCAGGCTCAGCAGCACATCCTCCCGTGATGGACACGAATGCCTGGTGCTGGGTGCAGGTCATATAGTAATGTAATTGCTATGTTTTACGTTTCTTTTTTCCCCGCCCCCCTTTGCTGGTGTTTTTAGGTCTGGGCAGTGACCTGGCAGGCTGGCCAAGATGTCTCTTCACGACGCGAGAGCCGCGGCTCTCCTTGCTTGGGTAAGCCTCCCTCTCCTCTGCCACAGCCTGCTCTGTAGGTGGGACGTGCTTCACTGGTGGCTCCTCTGGGGCTGGTCACAGGAGGGATTGTGGCTGGGGCAGCTGGGCAGGTGGGTGTTTGCAGGAGAAGCCTTGCTCTCCCTTCCTGTTGGGTAACCAGAAATGCCGGAATGGCGTGGTCTGGTCACGGAAACTGCCTGGGAGCTGGAGCTGAGCCTGGAGCAGGCAGCAGCTGGACTGCAGAGGGGTTGTTGGATCTGCCTTGCAAAGCAGTGCTGTGACCTTGCAAAGAATCACCAAATGGTTTGGGTTGGAAAGGATCTTAAAGACCATCTTGTTCCAACCGCCTGCCATGCACAGGGACACCTTCAACTAGACCAGATTGCTCCAAGTCCCATCCACCATGGCCTTGGACACTTCCAGGCATGGGGCAGCCACAGCTTCTCTGAGCAACCTGTGTCAGGGCCTCACCACCCTAACAAGGAAGAATTCCTTCCCAATATCCCATCTAACCCTGCACTCTGGCAGTGGGAAGCCATTCCCCCTTGTGCTGTCATGACTGGCCTTTGTCCAAAGTCCCTCTACAGCTCTCCTGGAGCCCCTTTGGGCACTGGAAGGGGCTCTAAGGTCTCCCCATAGCCTTCTCTTCTCCAGGCTGAATACCCCCAGCCCTCTCAGCCTGTCTCCACAACAGAGGTGCTCCAGTGGTGTGATAAATGAGTCCCGTGCTGGCCTGCCCTGCTGTGGAGCCACGGGGGTCACGTTTATCTGCTCCCTGGGCAGGGCAGGAGTGGTTGGAAGGGCTGGGTTTGCTCTCACACCCAGACCTGTTGCTGTCCCCTGCCAGGACTGGGAGGTGGTAGGTGGCACAGCATGGTGTGGTGTTGGCTTCTGCCTTCTGACCATCTCACCCCCGTTTCCAGGTGAACAGCACAAAGGTTTGTCCTGATCCCCTCAATGATCTGTCCCAGCTCCGGGACTGTAGTGTCTTCATCAGGATTATCCACAAAATGTGAGTACAGGGAGCTGTGCCAAACCACCCAGGTGGTGCTGGGCTGCCTCCTGGAGCCATGGCCTCGGCCTTCAGGAGCTGAGGGGGTCTCTCCTTGGGCAGGGTGGGAGTAGGGGTCCTGGGGTGTTTATTCTTCCTCTGGCACATCTGATGCTGGGATCTGTCTCCTCTGTGCCACTGCACAACTGGGGTCTGCCTGGGCAGAGCTGTCGGGCCCCACAGAGCTGCCTAGGGAGGATTTGGGTCAGAGTTCCTGTCACTTGAGACTTGTTATCACATCTGGCACTGACATCTGGGCTCGCTGCTGGCGCTGAAGAAAAGAGCTGAGCGGTGCTGCCAGTGGCACAGGGAAATTATTCATTTCCGTTGATGCTACTCGGGTGAGGGAACAGCTCAGCAAGTTTTCCTGGGCAGCAGCCTTGGGATCCTGAGGAATTCTTGTATCTGGAAAGCAACATATAGAATGACAGTTCCTGCCCCACGAAGTGCTCCTCTCTTCTGTGGATGTCAGGTTGCTGCTGAGTACAGTGCAGGCAGGGTGGAGCCTGTTTGCTCTCTCCTGGGACCTGAGTTGCCCAGAAGGGATGGGAGGAATGCCTCCCTCAGGAATTGCGTTTGTTGCCTGGGAGCAAGGGCAACTAAAACCTACAGGCCATAATGGGCATCAGAGGTGGGACTGAGCCTGGTGGTTAAGGAGCTGGTGAAGCAAATTGAGAGGGCGTGAGGCTGCCATGCATTTCTTTCAAACCCTTCCGCTGGGAGGCTTGTCGGGAGCCTGTCTGCTATAATTACCTCCTGCACGGGGTAAGGAGAGCCTGCTTGGAGCAGGGATCTGCCTGTGGTGGGTGGGGAGGAAGGAGCTGCCTCCACCGTGGATATATTTAGTCGGACATGGTTAATCTCCTGGGTCTGTGCTTGAATTCGGATTAGCCAGAATTGCCCGTGGCGTGTGCTCACTAAACAGGCCTGGCCATAGCTTGATAAGTGGGGTGGCAGCGGGGCAGCCACCACGGCAGCTCGAGCTCCCGGTGGCACCAGGGGATGGGCTGGGAAATCTGTCAGCAGGAGCAAATCCTCGTGGCAGCCCCTCCCCTGGGCCAGGCCCCTGTTTTTGGCACCCTGGGAGTAACTGACAGTACCAAAGCAGTGCTGGTCAGGCATGGCTAGTGTGAGTTCTGGGCACCGTGTTTCTGAACTGGAGTTGGATTCGATGATCCTCGTGGGTCCCTTCCAATATTCTGTGAGCTGGCAGCTGCTGAGGAAGAGTGGAGCCTCAAATAAGAGCAGGAGGAAGCTTCAGCCTCCCCAAAACCCAGCGAGCAGCCCCACGCGTGCCCCCCGACCCCGGCTGGCGGGGCTGCCCCGCTCCCTGTGCGGCGCCGGATGCCGGGGCTGGCAGGCAGAGGAGGAAGCGGCGCGGGGGGGCCCGGCTGCCCGGCCCCGGCTGCTCACCCAGCGCAGCCATGTTTGTCAGGGCTCGCTCTGTTTGTCAGGGCTCGCTCTGTTTGTCAGGGCTCCCGAGCGCGGCAGCCCCGGCGCGGGGGCGGAGGGCACGGCGGCGCCCCGAGCCAGCCCCTCGCTCCACAAACCCCGTTGCACAAAACTCACCCTCGGTTTAATCCCTTGGGAGAGAACTAACGCAACCCCTGCGCTCTTCCAGCCACAGGAGCAAGGAGGGAGAGTCCGTGCTGGAGCAGCCGCTACCGGAGAGGATCTCTTTCATCCGTGGCTTCCTGCAGAGTAAGAGCCTCCGCTGGCGCTGGGAGAAAGCGATTGCCCCCGCTTGGTGCCCCCGACCCCCGCAGGGGTCTGGTCTGCTCTCCTGTCTGCAGCTTCCCCCTCCCGCAAAGTGACCCCCTGCTGCTGCACCAGCAGCTTTGTGAGATGCCAGCAGCTTTCCCGCAGCAGCCTGTGGGAAGGAAAGCTTCCTGATGGGAAACTTCCAGATGGCAATCCTTGGCAGAGCCTGGGTTCAGTGCAAAAGAGGTCCTGGGTGTGAAGGGCAGGGTGCCAGTGGGTGCTCAGGAGATGCTGCTTTGGGGCAGTTTTCTTACCTGTGTACCTGGCCTCGAGCTGTTCAAATCCCACTGGAAAACCTTTACCCGAGCAGGAATCCTGGGAGGGGAAACTGAAAGTACCTCACGCTTTTGCTCAGCCTTTTCTGGGGGGGAGACACCACAACCCACCTTGTACCCCACCCTCCAGAGGTGGGACTCTGTGCTGGTGGTGGGGGAGAGATGCCAAGGTGGGGGGGCTGAGATTTAGAGTGGAGTTCCAGGGAGGATAATAAAAGCCAGTCAGCATTAACGGCCAAGGCTGAGCACTGGGGTCCTCAGCTCCAGAGCCCAGCCTGCCCTTGGCCCCTTGTGCTTGGGGATGCATCACAGTGCCCCCCTGCCCCTGAGTGTCACCTCGGGGGATGGCCACATGCCACGGGCAGGCAGCACGCCCAGCAGCTCCTGCGTGACTGGGAATCCTGCTTCTTGTTGCAGAGCACTGCAGGCACAAATTGGCTGCAGAGAACCTGGTCTCTGCACAGAAGCTGGTGGATGGAGAGGAGCTGGCTCTGGCCAAGGTAACTGTGTGGCACACTTTAGTCCTGGCTGGCACCAATGTGCTGATGAGTGGCGTGGGGTCAGTGACACTTTACCTGCCTTGCTCAGGTGGCTGTGCTGCTCCTGTATCACACCTCTATGAGCTGCAAGAGCCCTGGTGACTGGAATGAGTTTGACTACAAGACCCAGGTAATCCCTCTGGGGTTCCCTCCCTTGGGGTGCAGCAGTAGCAGCGGTGGCTTTCAGGGGGTGCTCTGAGACCTGCCCTCCTATTCTGGGTCCCCTTAAAAGACAGTGTGGAGTGGGTACTGCAGTGCTCACCGGTGTTTTTGGTCTGTCAAAGGCTTGTGGCAGCAAGTGTGGGCACCGGCATGGGTAGGCAAGGGAGCTGCCTGCTGCCCCAAGTCTGCTGTGGTTGCTGCCTGTGAGCTGCAGCAGAGCTGCTGACCCCATGGCTCCTCTGACACAGGTTGAGCTGGCATCAATCCTCAAATTTGTGCTGGATAACGAGGAGAGCCTGAATGAGAACCTAGAGCCATTTCTGCTGACGAAAGGTGAGTGCTGGGCCCTGGCTGCCCGTGCTGTGGCATGCACAGGCCAAGCCTTGTGCAGGCAGGGTGGGCATTGTGTGGTTTTTCTCCTCACTGGCACCTGGCACACCGGCATCTTACGAGCAGCAGGTGTCTGCTGTGGTGATGTCCAAGTGGCAGCTTGGAGTGGGACAGAACCAGGCATAACCTTTCAGATATTGCAGTGCTGACATATTCCTGTACAGCTCCCACACTGGCAGCACCCAGCTGTCTGGGATCACGCTTTTCTAGAGCATAAAAACACTGCAGTTTTCGCCCCGTTTGTGCTGCTGTAGCTGCCCAGCCATAAAGGGAGCAGCACCACCCAGAACCCCTCGCGTACGACACTGTCCCCTGTGAACTCTTCTTTAGCAGTAGGGCTGCCTTAGACCTGCTGGGCTCTTCCTGCTCAGCAGTACCGCAGCCTTTCCCGGGGGGAGCGAAGCGGGTGGTGTGCCCACAGCCTCGTGGGAGCAGAGTGCTGGGACAGGACTGTGGAACGGGTGGGATGGGGACTTAGGGAAGGTTTATGGCTTCCTCAGCTGGACTGCTCCATCCCTGCTGGAATTTTTGTTTTCTGTGCCCCTGGGATTTCAGCTGCTCAGCCCCTTAGGTATTAAAGATCACGGCCTGCTTCCCCCTTTTTATTTCCAGCAGCGCCATCCTCGTGTGGCACGTCCAGCAGCGGCATGGAGGAGCATTCCCCGCCACATTCCCTCCCGCACAAGCGGGAGGTGCGTTTCCTGGAGCTGCAGAAGATTGCCTCCTTCCCCAGCACCAACAAGTACGTCCCCCACCTCCTGGCTGCCAGGGGGAGTGAGGAGAGGGGTGGGGAATGGATGGGGCAGTTTCTGGGAGCCAAAGGTGTAGTTGGGCTGCACGTTGACTCCACAGAATATCCCGTTCTGCCGTGGTGGTGTCCTGCTGGACAGTGCTCAGGCATGATGTGGGGATGGAGGGAGGGATGGATGGATGACAAGGGTGAGCTCAGATTCTAATTAGCTCCTTTTAGAATCACAGGATCATTAAGGTTGGAAAAGCCCTCTGAGACAATCGAGTCCAGCTGTTACCCTGGCACTGCCAAGACCACCACCAAACCATGCCCCAAGTGCCACATCCACACCTCTGTTATATCCCTTCAGGGATGGGGACTCCCACACTGCCCTGGGCAGCTGTACCAGGGCTGGACAACCCTTTCAGGGAAGAAATTTTCACTGTATCCAATCTAAACTTCCCGTGATGCAACTTGAGGCTGTTTCCTCTCCTCCTGTCCCTTGTTCCCTGGGAGCAGAGCCCGACCCCTCCCCAGCTCCCCCCTCCTGTCAGGGGGTTGCAGAGCCAGAAGGTCCCCCCTGAGCCTCCTTTTCTCCAGGCTGAGCCCCCCCAGCTCCCTCAGCCACTCCTGGTGCTCCAGCCCCTTCCCAGCTCTGTTGTCCTTCCCTGGACACTCAGTACCTCAGTGTCTTTCTTGTCAAGAGGGGCCCAGATCTGAACCCAGGGTTCAAGGTGCCTCACCAGTGCCCAGCACAGGAGGATGGTCACTGCCCTGACACTGCTGGGTCACACTGTGGGTGACAGAAGCCAAGATGCCCTGGGGCTTTTTGGCCACTTGGGCATGCTGGTGGTGGTTTTTGCCCAGCACTTGGAGGTTGGCATTAGTGCAGTCAGGAGGAGGAGCGTGGCCTTTCTGCTCAGGTGGCATCAAAGTCATTGCTGTGAACCTGCCCCTGAGATGGGGGAACCAGAGCAGGTCTGGGGGAGGAGGGCCCGTGCCCTGCGCTGGCTCTGGGTGCCCGAGCTGTGTGGTGTGCCTCTCTGCAGCATGCTGCCCAGCCCTCCATCTTCGCCCATGGGGGACATCATGCAGACCCCCCAGTTCCAGCTGCGACGGCTGAAGAAGCAGCTGGCTTTTGAGAGGGAGAACCGGGACGGGCTGGAGGTGGAGCTGGCGGAGAATCGCAAGCTCCTCATGGAGAAAGGTCAGTTCCAGCGGGATGTCCTGTGGTGCAGGGAGGGGTTTGTGGGACTGAGCCCTCCTCTTGTTTCTCTTACTTTCTGTTCTGACCCCACCATAATTCTGCTCGTGCGTGGTCCATCCTGCCAGGCCCCAAGTGAGACTCCGGGTTCCTTCTTCTCTTCTGTATTCCTTTATGTATCCTGGGCAGCAAAAGCCATGCCTGAAGCAACACCTGTGCTCAGCAGCAGCCCTGGTGGCCTGGCTCTTTTGTCTCCTGCTGCAAAGGGTTTCTGTGCAGAAATGCTGTTGGGGGGGTTTGGGTGGTCGGTAACACCTTTTCTCCCCCCGCTTCCTCAGAGGCTCAGATCACCATGATGCAGCAGCGAATTGATCGCTTGGCTAAGCTCAACGAGAAGCAAGCTGCAGACCAGCTGGAGCCCAAAGAAATGGAGGAGCTGAGGGAGAAGAATGAGAGGTAATCCTGCAGGAACGTCTGCTCCCTCCTGCTAGGCTGCACCTTTTTACTCCCCCGTCCCCAGACTCCATGCTGTCTGTCTCTTCCTTAGCAGTGCATGAAATGGGAGAAGGCAAACCTTCTTCTTGTTCCTCCCTCCTGTGCCCTGGGGAGAAGGCAGCAGGCACAGAATCAAAAAAGGTTTTGGGTTGGAAGGGACATTAAAGCTCATTCACTTGCACCCCCTGCCACGGGCAGGGACACCTTCCACTAGACCAGGTTGCTCCAAGCCTCATCCAACCTGTCCTTGAACACTTCTAGGGATGGGGCAGCCACAGCTTCTCTGGACACGCTGTGCCAGTGCCACAGGGGCAGAATCCCCCCCTTGCCCTGCTGCCCACTCTTCTGGGGATCAGCCCAGGACACAGCTGTGCTGCTGTCATGCTGTGCCTCGCCCTCGGGGCAGACACGGCCTGCAGCCCATTTTTATCACAGTGGGCAGGGAGCCAGTCCCAAGCCACGCAGTCTGTTCTGACAGCCCACTCTTAACAAACCCTGCACGGGAACAGCTGTCCCTGCTGTGGGAAAAGGCTGTGCTGCCCACATGGGTCTTGCCTGCCCTGGGATAAGCTCTGCGTCACTGAAAGCTTTCAGCATGACCCTGGAACTCCTGATCCCAGCCCCTTCCTCAGCCCTTCAGTTTTATCCTATAAACTGGGCTTTCACACCCTTGAAATCACGTGCCCCACTGCATCCTGGTTTTTGCTCTGTCCCTGTGCAGCACTGTGTTTACTCAGGAAGGACGCCCAACCTGTGCTGCAAGTGCCATGTCTTTTTGTTCTTTCCTCACTTATTTTGCTTTGCAGGGAGGTGACTGGAGTCCCACAGCTGCCTCTGCCCTCAGTTTGGAGTGGCTGGGCTTCTGCAAAGCACAAACATCGCTTATCTTTGCTTTGCCACACGTTGGGACTCACTTTTAAAGCTGGGTTGATTGGTAGAGTCGCAGCAGGGCACAGAGATTCCTTCGAACCTTTAGTTTCCTTGGCAATATCCAGCAGCACCGATCCCTGGTGATGTCCTCGCCTGCCTCGGGAGCTCACCCCCTCCTTTAACCACCTCCTTTCCCACAGCCTGGTGGGGCGCCTGCACGAGGCCTTCAGGCAGTGCCAGGACCTGAAGACTGAAAAGGCCCAGATGGACCGGAAGATCAACCAGCTTTCTGAGGAGAACGGCGATCTTTCCTTCAAGGTATGGGGCACTGTGTCCTCCCCGTGTCCCCACAGCCCAGTCGGTTGTGGTTGGACCCGGGGGGAGGATTTGGTGGCAGTGCCAGACGCTGGGATGTTGATGGTTCTGCCACTGGCTTATGTGACTTTTGACCCAGTGACCGAGCCTGCTTTGGGCTCCAGATCCTGATTCGAAGGAGAACTGTGGTGGGGGAATGGGGACTGAGTGGAGGTTGCTGCACGTGGCGAGCGCCCGGGACCTGAGGTGCCCGTGTGTGCTGCAGCTCTCGGGAGTGGGGAGTGGGCAGGGTGCTGGGCAGCGAGGGCACGCTCTGCCCCTCCTCTGGACCGGGGGGATTTTTGCTTGGCAGCTGCGGGAGATCGCCAGCCACATGGTCCAGCTGCAGGAAGCCCTGAACGAGCTCTCAGAGGAGCACAACGCTGCCCTGGCACAGTCTCAGGAAAAGCAGGGACAGCTGGAGAACGAGCTGCGTGCTGCCCTGCAGGACAAGGTGAAGGGACCCTGGGAGTGGTGGGTGCCCCCTTGCAGCCCCACATTGCCCACCTTGGCTGGGGGACATGTGCCAACTGCAGGCAGGGTGGAGTGGCTGGGAGCCTCTTACCCATCCGTGCCAGGACACGGGGAGGAGCTGTGCAACTGCCAGCTCCTGTGGAAGCTTCTCCCTGTTCCTTCTGCCTCCACTGTGCTCAGTCCCATGTCTCTGTCCCCAGAAATCTTCGGAAGAGAAAATTGAGATTCTCCAGGGAAAGATTTCTCTGCTGGAAGACCAGCTGGCCAAGCTGGAGGAGTGCAGCAGCCAGGAGAAGGGAGAAGTCATGGGGGACATTCTGAAGGTACACTGGGGCTCTTGGCAGCAAGGGCTTGAATGGAAAGCTCCTCCAGCTGGAGAGAGCAGGGGATGCTGGGGATGCATGGCAAAGCCACGTGAGGCAGAGCTGGCTGCCCTCTCCTGCTGGTGGGGGTTGCGGGGCTGAGCACTCTGGGAGAGCCCCTTTTGGGCTGTATCTGCTCCAAGGAACCTGATGCTCCCCCAGCCTCCCATAGCATGGCTTTGTTGTGAATGGAGTGGGTCCTGCATGGTGAGAAAAAGTGTTTGGTTCCAAGGAGCATAGTGGCACGAGGCTAAGGGGAAAGCAAGGTGTGCTGGGGTGTACTGGGGATGCTGGAAGACAGATGTTGGGCAGCTCCCACTGGGATGCAGCATGTGGGTCTCTGGTGAGCACGTTGGCTGCAGCTTGAGTAACACCTTGGGGGGGTGCATGTTTTGTCCTCCCCGTCTTCTCTCTGCCAGCTGGAGGAGCTGAAGCAGGAGGTGTCCAGCCTCACTACCAAAGGAGCAGAGCTCCAGGCCACGGTCCTGCGGCTGGAGGAGGAGAAGCAGCTGCGGGAGGCAGCCCTGCAGTCCGAACGTGGCCGCTTCGAGGAGGAGAAGCAGCAGCTGAGCAGCCTTGTCACCAGCCTCCAGAGCTCCCTCTCTGAGAGCCACCGGGCCCAAGAGAGGCTGGAGCAGGACCTGAAGGCACGGGATGCTGAGGGGCAGGCCGGGCAGCTGGCTGCCCTCAGTGTCCAGCATGAGCAGACCCTGCAGGAGAGGGACTCTGCCCTGCAGCAGCTGCAGCAGCTGCGGGAGGCCAACGCATCCCTGAGCAGCCAGCTGCAGGCCACAGGTGCCAGCCAGGCCGCCTTGGCCGAGGAGAAGGCTGCGCTGAGCCACAAGGTCAGCAAGCTGGAAGCCCAGATCCTGGAGCTGAGTGCTCAGCAGCAGCAGGGAGTGGCAGCAGAGGCACTGAAAGTCCAGGTGCGGGAGCTGGAGGTTCGGCTAAAGGAGAGCCAGCAGAGACTGGCTGAGAGGGAGAAGCTGGCCCGGGAAAACAGCCGTCTGCAGGAGCAGCTGCTCTTCCTGGAGGAATCCCTGCGGAACACTGAGGGCATCCTGGAGGATGAGAAGAGGCGGGCAGCTGACTGCTTGGAGGGCAACCTGGCCAGGATCGCTGAGCTGGAGGCGGAGAGACAGCAGCTGGTACAGAGCCGGGAGCAGGCTCCACAGGAGCGGGTCGAGGAGCTGGCTGCGCACCAGGTGCTGGAGGAGAGCCGGGAGAAGCCGATGGGAGCCTCTCCTGCTGCCCGAGGGGAGGACAGAGAGCGCGTGCGGCTGGAGGAGGAGGTCCGGGCGCTGAGCCGGGAGCATGGCCAGGTCTGCCAGCAGCTGCAGGCCGAGCAGGAGAAGGTGGCTGCGCTGGAGGCCCAGGCAGAGCGCCTGGCTGCAGAGCAACAGGAGCGACTGGCTGCCCTCCAGGCTGACCTGTCCAGCACCCAGGCATGGGTGAAGGAGAAGGAGAGCGAGGAGCAGAAGCTGAGGGCTGAGGTCTCCTCCCTGCAGGAGAAGATGGCCATGGCAGAGCAAACTGCGGCCCAGCGCGTGGCTGGGCTGGAGGCGGATGCCCGTAGAGCTGCCGAGGCGCTGGAGGGGGTCTCCCAGCAGCTCTCCCAGGAGAAGCTCAAATCCAAGGAGCTGGAAGGCACCATGGAGCGGCTGCGGAGCGCAGAGAAGGAGCTGGTGTCCCTCCGCTCCGCCGTGCAGGAAAAGGAGAGCTGGAAGGAGCAAGTGTCCCAGTGCGTCCAGGAGATGGAGAGGAAGAACAGCCTGATCGGCAGCCTGGAGCACGAGGTCTCCATTCTCCATCGGCAGGTGACGGAGAAGGAGGGGGAGAGCAAGGAGCTGAAGCGCCTGATCCTGGCCGAGTCAGAGAAGAGCAAGAAGCTGGAGGAGAGGCTGCGGGTGCTGCAGACGGAGATGGCCACCGCTGCCTCCCGCGCGGCCGAGAGGTGCTCGCTGATGAAGGTGGAGGTGCAGCGTTGCCAGGAGGAGATGGAGAAGCAGCGAATGACCATCGAGGCCCTGAAGAGGGACCGCCACTGCCAGAGCGAGCGGGAGGATGAGCTGCGGCAGGAGGCGAAGGTCTGCCAGGACAAGTGCCAGCAGAAGGAGCAGCTCCTGGCCGCCCTGCAGCAGGAGCTCGACAGTGCCCAGGCACTCGCTGGGGAGCTGCCGGCACTGAAGCACCTTTGCCAGCAGCTCCAGGCCGAGCGTGCCTCCCTGGAAAGCCAGCACCGCCAGGACCTGGAGCAGAGGATGAAAGCCACGGGTGCGCTGCAGGCTGAGCTGGCCCAGGCCAAGCAGGAGGCGGCCGAGGCACTGTCGCTGCGGGAGCGCTCGGCGGAGCAGGACCGGGCCATTCAGCAGCTGCGGGCCGAGGCGGCGAAGGCGGCGGCACAGCTGGCGGGGCTGCAACAGGCCAACGCTCGTCTGGCCGAGGAGAACCAGGGGCTCAGCGAGAGCCGGAGCCAGGGGCGGCAGCAGCTCGAGGCAGAACTGGGCCAGGCCAGGGAGCGGCACGTGCAGGAGCTGGAGCGGCTGCGGGCGGCGTCCGAGGAGCTGGTGACCGTCAGCAGGAAGGAGGCTGAGGAGGCGGCGCAGAAGCTGGAGAAGATGAGTAAGGAGTATGAGAGCAGCAAAGCTGCAGCGCTGGAGGAGAGGAAGAAGCTGCTGGAGGAGAGGAAGAAGCTGCTGGAGGAGAGGCACAGACTGACAGCTCAGGTAGGGGTTCTGCTCCCAGCAGGTGGGTTGTGGGCAAGGGAGTCCTCCTGCAAAAGGGGTGTGTTTGGTCTTCTGCACACCCTTGAATCCACGGCCTGATCAGTTTGGGGACTGGGGGGCTGGGACGAGCTCCCAGTTGTGAAAGGGACTGTCACATTGAGGTGCTGGAGTGTTTCCAGAGAAGGGCAGTGGAGCTATGGAAGAGTCTGGAGCACAAGACTGATGAGGAGTGGCTGAGGGAGCTGGGAGGGCTCAGCCTGGAGAAAAGTAGGCTCAGGAAGGACCTTCTCACTCTCTGCAAGTCCCTGAAAGGAGGGTGGAGCCAGGTGGGGTTGGGCTCTGCTCCCAGATAACAAGTGACAGGACAAGAGGAAACGGTCTCAAGTTGCGTCAGGGAAGGTTCAGGTTGGATATTAGGAAAAATTCCTTCTCTGAAAGGGTTGTCCAGCTCTAGCACAGGCTGCCCAGGGCAGTGGGGGAGTCCCCACACCTGGAGGGATATAACAAATGTTATGAATGTGGCACTTAGGGGCACAGTTTGGTGGTGGCAGTGCTGGGGGAGTGGTTGGACTCGATTGTCTCAGAGAGCTTTTCCAACCTGAACGATTCCGTGATTCTATGAAAAGCAGCCTGGTGTGTGCCAGCCATATGCTCACCTCTGCCTTTTGTGCCCTCAGGTGGAACAGCTGGAGGTATTTCGGAAAGACCAGGCTAAGCAGGTAACGCATGCCAAGTGCTGGCTGCTCAAACGGTGACAGTGCACAGCCTTCCTTGCTGCCGCTTCCCACTGGAGCCACCCTCTCCTCTCCTGAACCGTTTGCAGTGGGGACCCAGCCGTGGGCCAGTTGGCTTCAGGTCTCTGGGCACCTACACCCCTGGGAAGTAGGAACTGGGGTCCCAACCTGCCACCTGCCCGCTCACAGTGGTGCCCACGACTTGGCACAGCTTCTCACGCGCCCCACGGCAGCACACGCAGTGAGTGCCTGCCAGGGGCATCCAGGGCTCCTCAACGCAGGACCATCACTCCTGTGATGCCTTGTCCTCAGATAGAGAGGATTTGGAGGCAGCTGCAAAACCCTGTTCCTTCTACATGTCCCATTTTCCCCCCCTCTCTTTAACTGAGGTTCAGCTTCTTGCCCAGGCGATAGGAACAGCTGTGCTGGTAGACAGCGTGGTCCAGAGGTGGCCAGAGATAGGAGGCATTCCAGTAGCATCAATCTTGGACATGGTGGGAGTTAACACTTGAGAAATAATGCTGGAAAAGCCCCGTTTCCCTGTCTAGTCCCAGCCTGAGTTGCCCAGGAACTCTGCATAGGCCTTGTAACTGTAACCAGAGGGCTGGGGGCTCCCCAAGCACCCCTTGGAGCAGGGAGAGCATGTCCAGGCCAGAACTCACCAACCATCTACCTGTGCTAGGAGTGCTGGATAACCTGTGGGACTCCAGGTTGCAGGTGCCCAGGTAGAAGATTTATGAGCCTCCCATCCATGCCATGGAGGGCTCCCGCTGTGGCCAGAGGCCTAGACCGGGTCCCTTGGCCCTTGGCACGTCCATGGTGTCACATCCCACAGCTGCCAGCTCTCCCCTCTTGAATCCTTGGAGGTGGAATTCTTCCCCAGACTGGGCATGGGCTTCCCTTGAACTGCGTGGCTTGAGGTTTGGCAGCTGACAGCAAATAGTTGGCAGCAGAGATGGCTGCTGGGGCACTGGGTACTGAAAGAGGCTTTGCTTCCAGCACGTGGCTGCTCCTTACACTTGGGCAGTGCCAGCCTCCTCCCTGTAAGGACTAACGTGGGGTGGCTGTCACTTTGTAGTGTCCTGGGATCTTCTTGGTGGTGGGTGCTGCTCAACAATCCCCCTGGGGCAGGAATCCTCCTTGTCCTGCCCTGGAGCTGGCTGGAGAGGAGAGATGTGTTCCTCCGTGGGAGGGCTGTTGGAGTTTAGTGCCTGGAGCTGGTCTGACCAGGCTGTGTTCTTCCAGGTGGAGGAGCTGAATAAAAAGCTGACTCAGCACGAGAAGGCCACCTTGACCCAGCAGCAGAGAGTTAAGGTAAAGAGGGACCAAAAACCTGGGGGCTGAGCTCTTGGGCAGCCCTGGAGCTGTTGGTGCTGCCCAGGGGGCTCACCCAGAGTGTGGAGAGCCTCTGATCCAGTCTCTTCCCTGCCTGCAGGCGCTGGAAGAGGAGCTGCAGGCAGTGGCCACCCGCCAGCAGGAGAAGGTTGCAGAGCTGCAGGGGCAGCTCGCCCAGAAGGAGCAGGCAGCTGAGCACTACAAAGGGCAGGTATGCCGGGGGCTGGCATGGCCCCACTGTCCCTGGCACTGCTGGGAAGCTTGACAGGATTCCTCTCATCGACATCCTAGATGGAGAAGGCAAAAACTTACTATGACGCCAAGAAGCAGCAGAACCAGGACCTGGCAGAGAAGCTGAAGGCCATGGAGCGGCTGCAGAAGGAGAACACGGAGCTCCGGAGCGAGTCAGACAGGCTGGCCAAGGAGCTACAGCAGAGCATCCTGCAGGCCAAGGAGTCGGAGCTGAGCTGCAGGAACCTTACCAGCCAGGTCCGCAGCCTGGAGGCTCAGGTAGGCACGGTGCAGTGGGGCTTCACCCTCCTCCTCTGCCACCTCACTTGGAGGGTCCATCCATCCCTCTCTGCTTCACACCCAGGTGGAGATTGCTGAACGGCAGCTACAGGAGCTCAGGAAGTTCCAGGTGAAGAGCACCTCACTAAAGGACCAGGAGACTTGTCACCAGAACTTGGCGGACCAGAGCACTGACAGCCTCGATGAGGCACAGCCGCTCAACTCTACCAGGTACCAGCCCATCCGGCTGCCAGCACCCCAAAAACCCGCTGTCCTCTTGCTCGCTGTTCCGCAGGGCTTGGGTGAGCCTGTTGGTGCTACGCTCACCCCTCGTCTCTGCAGGCAGGCTAGCAGCTCGGAAGCCTCGGCAGTGCCACTGGACAGGGAAGAGTCGCTGGTGTCCCAGCGGCTGCCTCGGGAGGTGGAGTCCCTGGAGAGCCTCTACTTTACCCCCATCCCCAGCGGGACGCGGTCCAAGCTGGAGAGCAGCACCGACTCCTTGGGCAGCCTCTCGCTCGAATCCGGGTGCAAGACCCGCTCGGCCCGGCGCCGCACCACCATCAACATCACCATGACAAACGTGAGCGGGGGGCCCTCACGGGCTGGGGAATGAGGGAGGGGGAGCAGCACTGCAGGGGGACTTGGGCTGCTGGGGAGTGAATAGCTGGACGTGGCCTGACAACGTGCACTGGCAGCCTAAAATCCAGCCTTGTCCTGGGCTGATTCCCAGCAGCATAAGGTGGGGATTCTGCCCCTCTGCTTGGCTCTGGTGAGACCCCACCTGTAGTGCTGCCTTCAGCTCTGGGGTCCCAACATGAGGAGGATGTGGAGCTGTTGAAGTGGGTCCAGAGGAGGCTGTGGAGATGCTGAGAGGGCTGGAACACTTCTGCTATGGAGACAGGCTGAAAGAGCTGGGGGTGTTCAACCTGGAGAAGAGATGGCTCTGAGGAGAACTGAGAGCCCTTTCCAGGGCCTAAAGGGGCTCTAAAGAGCTGGAGAGGAACTTGGGACAAAGGCCTAGAATGACAGGAGAAGGGGGAATGCCTTCACACTGACAGAGGACACTGCTAGATTGGATATTGGGAGGAAATTCTTCCCTGTGAGGGTGGGGAGGCCCTGGCACAGGTTGTCCAGAGAAGCTGTGGCTGCCCCACGCCTGGAAGTGTTCAAGGATGGGGCTTGGAGCAACCTGTTCTAGTGGAAGGTGTCCCTCCCCATGGCAGGGGGTTGTAACCAGATGAGTTTTAAGGTTCCTTCCAGCCTAAACCCATCTGTGATTCCCTGATCTCTCGATTTTTCTCTCTCAGAAACAGGCCAAGTCTGAGGAACTGGACTGCGTCAACCTCTCCTTCTACAGCATCCCGTCAGCTCAGTCCCCGAGCGCTTCCCCTGCCAAGAGACGGCTGCGCTCAGCTGCCTCCACCCGCTCCCTCACCAGCTTTCCCTCCCGGGAAACTCTTGTCAAGCTGGAAACCTCCTCCCCGGAGGAAACCCCTGGCAATTCAGCACTGCTGGGCCTCCCCGGGTACCGGCCAGTCACTCGCAGATCCTTGCGCTTGCAGGGGACCAGCAGCTCCAGCCTCGGTGTGTGTGGGCAGGGTGGGCACCTGGGCTGCTGGCTGTGGGGTTCCACCTGCCTTGGGGGGGGTCACTTCTTATCTGGGACCCTCCTTTCAGCCTTCCCTGCTTTGCATTTAGGCCGGAACAGCATCTACCTGGGCACGTGCCAGGACGAGCCGGAGCAGCCGGACGACTGGAACCGCATTGCAGAGCTGCAGCGGCGGAACCAGGCCTGCCCCCCACACCTGAAGACCTGCTACCCCCTGGAGAGCAGGGTACGGGGGGGACACGGAGGGCGGGTGGTCCCTTCCCCAGAAGTGGGGTTTGGGAGCAGGTCTGGGGACGGGCAGTGCCCCTCAACAACATCTCTGTGCCCCCTCCCCAGCCCTCCACTTCCTTGGGAACCATAACGGATGAGGAGGTGAAGATGGGGGACCCTAAGGAGACGTTGCGACGCGCCAGCATGCAGCCCTCACAGATCATCCCCACCGGCAGTGGGGTGGGCACCCGGCGCAGCACCCTGGGCCACGCCTTGGCCGGCATCACCACCCGGCAGCAGAGGAAGCGCCTCTCAGATGAGACCCACCAGGGCCCCGACACCCCCCAGGTGAGCCCAGCCCAGCCCCCACCGCAGCACCCTGCTGGGGACCAGGGGACACAGGGTTCGGGACGGCTGCAGGTGTTCTCCAGGTTTTGAGGGGGCTGCTGCAGTTCTGGGGGTGGCACCCCAGTGCTCCTGTGCTCTCAGTGCCCCTACCGCTCCTGTTGCCCAGTGCTCCAAATGCTCTCAGTATTCCCAGATGTTCCCAGTGCTCCAAATGTTCCCAATGATCCTGGCTTCCAGTGCCCTGTGTTCCCAGCATCCAGTGCTGTGTCCAGTATTCCACGTGCTCCCAAGGCCACTCAAAGGCTGAGCCTTCTGCCTTCCCTGGGTGCTGCTGCCCTCGCTCCTGTCCCCTCCCTGCAGCCCCTCGGTTCCTTCATTGCTGCCAGCTCCCCAGCAGGGTGACCCCCGGATGACAGTCCCAGCTGGTCCCTTCTTTTCTAGTCCAAGAAGCCAACCAGCTGCTTCCCACGGCCCCAGACCGCCCAGGACCGCAGTGAGCGGCGCGGCTCCCAGGGCAGCCGGCAGAGCGAACAGCCGACCCCCGCCAAGCAGGTGAGCTCCAGAGGGAAAAGGAGGGGTTGGGAGGGACCTCCCTGTCTTGTCCTGAGCTGAGCTGGTGGTCCTGCCCCCTCCCCTGCAGGCTCAGAGGCGCCAGTCGATGGCGTTCAGCATCCTCACCACCCCCAAGAAGCTGGGGAACCGCCTGCTGCGCCGGGCAGCCGCCCGCAAGAGCACTCCCAAGAACACCCCCAGCGGCAGCACCCGCCGCTCGCCCCGCATAGCCACCGCCAAGTCCCCCAAGGGCAAGGTAGGCACTGCCCATACCCCCGGGTGGGCCTCTGAGCACATGCTCTCCCCAGGGCCCTGGTCACACTGTCACTAACGTCCCCTCTCTGCTCTCTCCCTTCCAGGCCAGTCGCCGATCGCTCAAGGACACAAAATTCTGAGGTTTCCCCAGTCCTTGTGTTGCAGGCTCTGCCCTGGCCCCCTACCTGCACCCCCTTGCCTCTCCCTTTCCCCCCAGTGCTGCGAGAACATCCCTGGGGCCCAGCAGCACCGAGGGGAAACAGATGGGGCCACCCGTGTGACGCTGCCCTGCACGTCCCACTGACAACCACGGGGCTGCCCTGAGCACGGCAGGGCCCCCGTGTCCTTCCTGCACCCATTGTCACCCTAAACCCTCCCGAGACCCAAGGCAAGGGCATGACAGGGAGTGAGGGCTGGAAACACCCGTGGGTGCAGGGGCTGGCACCAGGCTGGGGCTGGAGGGTCTGAGCCCTCCTCAGGGATATCCTGCAGCCCCAGTGACAGAGGTAAGACATAGCATCCCTTGACCCCCCCCTCGCCTCCCCTGCTCCCCCTGTGTGGGACTCCCGCACCTGCCCCTGCCCTCCTGCAGCTCCCAGGGAAGCCGAGGCAACATTTTTAAATGTTTCTACTTGTAAATAAATTGTATTTTTCTCCTGCTTTAGGGGTACTGGCTTCCTCCTCCCCTGGGCCACACGTGCTGGAACTCCAGGTGGGGCTTGAGGGGAGAAAAAGCGTGACCTCCTCCTTGTCCCCTCACTGTCCCCACCAGCTGCACAGCGTGCCCCAAGGCAGAATGCTCACCCAGGGAACCTGCTGTGGCACTGGGCAGTCACAGAGCATTTCTCTCTCCCCTCCTTCTTTCCTTTAATTTATTCTTCTCCAGCAGCAACTCCTGCCATTACAGTGTTTCAGGCCCCTTAAGCCACCCCCCCCCAACAAACCCGGCCAAGGGGCTGGAAACACCTTCTCCATCCGCCCCACCAGTCTTGCCACAAACGTCCTGGAGCTGCTGTGTCTCTGCCCCTCGCTCCTTGCACCACAGCTGGGTCCAGCACTGTGGCTTCAGCCCCCAGGGGTGGTGACACAAGGTTTGTCCCCGGCTCCGCTGTCCTACTGCAGGTGGTGGGATGAGGACAGCGTCTCACCGCAGGTGCTGGCATGCTGCTCCACCTCTGCCATGCTGAAAGGCAGCTGGCAAATGGGACAGGACACCCAGGTGTCAGGGGACAAGGAGGGCCAGGCTGCAGTGGGCTCTTCCCCGCAGTGGGAGGCGTGCGTGGGGAGCACATCCAGGAGGAAGCGGCCTGTGGAAAGGAGAGGTGATGTGGTTGTCAGAGGCTCACTGGTGTTGGGATGACACGGGGTTTGGGCTGACACCCTCCCTGAGGGTTCTTATGGCAGAGATAGACTGGGATGCACTGTGGTGTCACCAGGCTGGTGCCTGGGCACCAGCAGGAGGGAGGTGTCTCAGCTATGGAACTGCCACTGCTGTCCCCATTTGCTGCTTGGTGTCCCCTCGCCACCAGAGGACACCCCTTCCAAGCACCCACCTGAGCAGATGGGGCAGACGCCCGTCTCCCTGTCACCGCTGGCCTGTCCCCTGCCCCTCCTCCTGGCCCGTCTCTCTCGGTGGCCGTGGGTTCGGGCTCTTCCTCTGACCATGGGTGGCCTTGAGGCAGCAGCTGGAGCCCTGCAGAGCGGTCATACCCTGAAGGCACCTTGTGCCACGTTCTGCCAGCCCAAAGGAGTGAAGGGCTGTACCCAGAGCTCTCTGGGACTGGGAGTGGTAAATCACCAGGGCGAGGGCAGGAGGAAAACAGTGACCTGAGGGATTACCTGCCAGCAGGGCTGGGAGCGCGGCACCTGTCTGGCTGCTTGCAAGTGCTTGGGGAGGCTGCAGGGATGTCCTGTGCAGAGCCTGGGAAACAGCAAGCGGGCAGGAACCATGGAGACACAGGATGGTTTGGGTTGGAAGAGACCTTAAAGCTCACATTGTCCCAACCCACTGCCATGGGCAGGGACACCTTCCACTGGAACAGGTTGCTCCAGGCCCCATCCAACCTGGCCTTGAGCACTTCCAGGGACAGGGAGTCCACAGCTTCTCTGGGCAACCTGTGCCAGGGCCTCCCCACCCTCACAGGGAAGAATTTCCTCCCACTATCCAATCTAGCAGCATCCTCTGTCAGTGTGAAGGCATTCCCCCTTCTACCATTCTAGGCCCTTGTCCCACGTCCCTCTCCAGCTCTTTAGAGCCCCTTTAGGCCCTGGAAGGGCCTCTCAGTTCTCAGAGCTATCTCTTCTCCAGGTTGAACACCCCCAGCTCTCTCAGCCTGGCTCCAAAAGAGATGTGCTCCAGACCTTGGAATACCTCTGTGGCCCCCTCTGAACTCATTCCAGCACCTCTATGTCCTTCTGATGTTGGGGGCCCCACAGCTGGAGGCAGCACTGCAGAGGCAGAGCGGAGCAGAGGGGCAGAACCCCCACCTTGCACCCTGCTGCCCACAGTGCTGGGGATGTAGCCCAGGACACAGTTGTTACAGCCTCACCCTCTGGCACCACGGGACCTCCCAGGTCCTTGGCCGGCAGCTCTGGGTCACCCCCTGGCCTCGGTGCCCGACTCCGCGCTGCCAACAGCACCATCCGGGCCGGGCGGCTGAGGCAGGCCGGGCTCCCAGCACCCCCTTCCAGCTGCCACAGGCGGCTCCTCAGCTGCTCCTCTGCGCTGGATCTCCTGGGGACAGGGAGGGTCAGGCTCGCAGGAGGGGACAGCCAGGGCTCTGGGCTCCGAGGCAGCACCTCGAGGGGCTCCAGGCCCCGCTGCACAGGGAGAGGATGGGAGGATGGATCAGACAGGCTACTTACGAGTGCGGTTTGGGAAAAAATGTCTGGTGGAAGTCAGGGCTGGAGCACCAGGGGCTGTCTGAGGGCTCAGCATCCTCCTGTGGGACAAGGGGACACCCCAGGCAATCAAGCAGGAACCTTCTGCCCCTGTCTTGGCACAGCCCCTGGTTCAGCCCCGCGAGCATTCTCCTGTGCTCTCCGTGGGGCACGAGTGGCACCCGAGGAGGAGCTGCCCCATCCCCACAGCCTCCCCATGGACAGCAGTACACGGAGGTGTGAGAGGCACCTACCAGGCCCAGGGGTGGCCGGGGGGGCTCAGGCTCCTGCTCCTGTGGCGTGCGCAGGCGGATGAAGGAGAGCCCGAAGCGGCTGCGCGGGCTGAAGGGCTGGCTGCAGGTGAGCCGCAGGCGGTCCCAGTGCTGCCCTACCGCCGGCACCGGGAAGTCTGCTGTGGGGGAGAGCACCTGGGGTGGAGGGGACGCAGCAGGGACCACTGTCCTGGCACTACTCCCATCTCTGCTTGTCACCCTGTTACTGTGACACCCAGGAAACAGCAACAACTGGGAGATTACAGGCACAAGAAAGGCTGGGGTAGGGGAGCAGAGCTGGTACGGCTCTCCCAAGGACAACCATGACCCCTGGTCTACCTGTCCCCTTCTGCCCCCCCCACCAGCCCCCCCATCCTGCCCCTTTGCCAACCCCATAGCCAGCCCCATCCCTTTGCCAGCCCCCCCCCAGCCAGCCCACCACCAGGGCCATAGCTCTTCCCTGTGCCTTTTTCCTTCGGATCGATCTTTACCTTCCTTAAACATCCGGACCCCGCAGCGATTCCGGCCCAGCTTTGAGTCGTCCGGCGTCATCAGCGTGACGGTGGGCACCAAGGTGAGATAGGGCTGGTCACGTGGCCACGAGGAACGTCCCACCTCGATCTGCAGGAAGGCGCAGCCGTAGTTCCCTGGGGAAAAGTGGGAAGCACAGGGGGGTCAGAGCTGCTGAGCCCATCGGGGGCACAGCCCTGCCTCCTGCACGGGGACGGGGACATACCAATGTCCACGTAGCCGATGGGACTGGCTCTTTCCAGCTGCAGCTCCACGCTCAGCTGTGTGCTGCGGTCCTGGGGGCAGCCGAGCCAGGGCCGGACACTGCCCTCACTCAGCAGGTTCTCCGCCGGGTACTTGGGGTCCTGCACACAAAGCAGGGACATGACGTGGCTCCCTCCCTGAATGCCTTCCCCTCCGGCTCCAGCTCGCTCTGGGCCCAGGGGAGAAGCAGGGAATTCCCTGGTAACCCAAGGAACAACACCCCGCTTTGAGAATTGCCTGAAATTCCTGCCCTTCAGCCTAACAAGGAAAGCTGGTGCTGCACCCTGTCGCACCCCCGCCTGCCTCTTCAGAGAACCCAACAGCTCAGGGGGAACGAGCCCCCCTGGAGGAAACCCCCAGCTACCTGTGAGGAGAAGGACACCACGTAGCTGATTTTAACTGGAGCCATTCGGGATCCTCTAGAGTCAGTGTCCTGCTAGGACACACATTCCCCTCAGATCCCTCCAGTGCCTAGCGGGGAAAGAAGACAGGTCTGTGATGGGCTCGGGTGTCTCCCAGCTCTGGCACTATTCAGCAGCTCCCAGCCCTCAGCAGTTCCAGTGCGCCCCAGTCCCATCTCACTGCCTCAGTGCCCCCCAGACCCGCCCCACCACAGCAGTAACCCCTACATCTGGCTCACAACCTCCGTCCCTGTTCGGCCACCCCTGTGTCGGCTGCTCAACCCACAATCCCCCATCCCCGGGTGCCACCCACATCCAGCCCACAAGCCTCAGCCCCATTCTGTCACTCCAGTACCCCCCAATCCTTCCCCACAGCTCCCCTCAGCCCCTCCAGTTCCACCCCCTCGTGTTCCCAGACACACAAACAACGCCCCCAGAGCTATTCATCGCAGTAGCCCCCCAGTCCTCCACGTCGACCCCTCTCCCGGCCCCATCAAACCCCGGCTGTGCCCCGCAGCCCCTCCACGCCATCCCCCCGCGGCAGTGCCCCCGCAGCCCAACGCCCCCAGGCCCCTCAACGCACCGATCCCAAAGCCCGAATCTCCCGCCCGAACCGCACGGCCCCGCCTCCCGCTCCCCGCCGTCCCCAGCCCGGCCTGGCCGCGGGGCCTGACGGGACTCGTAGTCTGCGGGCCGCGCAGGGCCCCGCGCGGGCGGCGTTGCTGACGGTGCGGAGCAGCGAGGCGGCGGCGGGAAGGGCGGGCGGGCGGCCCGGGGGCACCGAGCCCGCGGGGCTGCAAAGGGCAGGCGGGCCCGGCCGGGACGGCTCCCCCGCGCCTGGCACGCGTCCCGCCCCTCCCCGCTCCCGATTGGCCGCCGGGGCAGCGCCGCGCGCAGAGATTGGCCCAAGGGCGGCGGCTCGCCCGGTGATTGGCGGACGGCGGCGGAAGGAGCTGGCCGCTGGGGGGGCGGGGCAAGATGGCGGCGGTGCTGGAGGTGGAAGTTGGCGGCCCCGTCGAGCGCGATGTGGAGGAGGTGTGGGGGCTGCGCCGGGCCGGGCCGGGGGCAGCCGCGGAGGGGAGGGGGAGGCGGCTGCGGGGCCGGCAGCTCCACCGCGGGGGAGGCTGGAGGGGAGCCCCTCGGGCGCGGGGCCTGGGGGGCGCGGGGGAGCGGAGTCGGGGTGTACGCTGAGGGGTTCTGAGGGTCCCTGGCGTGGGAGAGAGGGAGTCTGGGGCACTCTGAGCTTGTAGGGCTTTGGGGCAGGTGGGCGTGGGGAGTGTTAGTGTTGGGGGGGGCTCTGGGGATCCCTGGCGTGGGGGAACACTGAGCGTCCCGGGGGCAGAGGGGCGCTGGGGGCTTCGGGAGGCCCGTGGGGCAGCGGGACAGGGGAGGTCCCGGGGGGAGGAGGGCGAGGATGGAGGCTCGGCTGTTGTTCCCATGCTGGCTTTCCAGTGTTCCTGAGGATGAAAAATTACAAAGCTGGAAACAAGAAATCTATTTGGAAAGCTGGAACTGGGAGCAGGGTGATGTGTGTGCCACGGGCACCGGCACTGATGCCCCGGGCTTTGCAGGAGCTCTTCGCCGTCCCCTGTGCTTTATGCTCAGGAGTTTTCTTTCAACTCGTAGAGAACCAGGAGAATCTGGGTCTGTTCTGTGTGGAGAATGTGGTTCCATCCTGCCTGCACTGTGTGTTAGTGAGGGTGACTGCTGGTGCAGTCAGGTACTTTTTGGTGCTTTTCCTCAAGAATAGGTGGTTTCGCTTAAAAATTCTCAGATGCTGATGGTTATGTTGGAGAAGATTCCTGGCAGAGTCAAGCTGTGGAGATTCCCTGGTGTATGGCTGAACTGTGCGAGCTTGTGCCTCCTCCCCACATCCTGTGTTGCTGTCAGAGAGCAGGTGCAGTGGGGTGATGGAGATTTGGACCACAAAGCAATCACTGTCGAGTTGCTACTTGTTATATTTCTAAGATATTTTCTGGTGACTTTGTATGTAAAAATGTGAAAGATCCAAGGTCTCTGATGCTCAGAAGTGAAATTCCCATTTTTCACTCTGTCAGGAAGCTACTTTTGGGGCTGGCAGTGAGGGCGTCAGGAGGGGGCAGCGGGTGAGGGAGTGCATGTAGGACCTGTGCTTATCCCTGTGATTCCACACAATCCGTGTCCGTCAGGACAAAACCTGTCTGCTTGTGTTGTCCAGAGGTCCTGGCAGCTCTTTGGGCAGAGCAGGTTGCTGATGAATCACTAACGGTGAGGGACCTGAAAGCAGTTTAACATTCCCCTGGAATAAAGCCGAGTGTCCTGTGGCTCTGGCTCTCCCTGCGGGGAGCTTGGGCCTTCAACAAACATTTAGTTTCCAATTATCCAAGTGTTTGATCAGTTGGGACCTTCCTCCTCCCCTTTCCTTGTTCCTGTGCTGTTTTATGAGCAGGAAGAAAGCAGAATTGAGATTCCAAAATCTGTCCAGACTTTCACTAAAGAATGTACCTTTTCCCAACCTGCCTTGGTTGAACTTGCAGCACTTTGAGATTTATCTTCCCATCATGTCAGGTTGTTCCTAATGGGTGCTGTGAAACGAAGACTGAGGTTGGGGCTGTGGGAAAGGTGAGATCAGGGCTGGTGGCTGCTCTGGAGCTTTGAACTGAAATCAGCAGCTGCTTATTCTCCATCCTCAAGGCATTCTCCTTGCCTCCTTCACAGATTTAGAGCATAAGGAGATTAGAGCCGGCTCACAGCAGCGTGTGTGTGCCTGGAGATCCCCCCAGCCCCCTGAGGAACGGGTGGTTCTGCTTTTGGTGCTGACCCCATCAACAGCCTTTGTGTTTTCCTTGAGGGGGTAATTGCATTGACTGTCCCAGTGGTGGGGATCACAGGTTTGTGGAGGCTTTGGGGCATCAGGCCCTTAAAGAAATGGGGAGTGGCACGAGGTTCTTCTAAAGGCCATCGTACCACGTCCGAGGAGATGATTAGACTTTAGTCCAAGGTATCCAGTTTCTCCCAGTCATCACACAGGGGAGGCTGGGGTTTTTAAGTGGATCGTGAGTTGCAGAAGAGA
>NW_016690448.1:18736-44666 GCF_001604755.1 Lepidothrix coronata | reverse complement strand
AAAAAGCTTTTTTAAGAGCTGTAGTTGGTTGCACACTGGGTCCTGTGTTATGTGGCAGCTGGAGGAAGCTGCAGCAGCAGTGGGCTGGTGCTCAACACTTGATAGAGCTGATCTTCAGCTGCTTCACCCTCGTTGTTCTTGTCTAACCCCCCTGGTAGAGATTTACAAGCAGAGGTTCTTCAATGTTGTCGTCAGAGATAGGAAGAGACCCCAAAACCCCCCAAGAGACCCAAAAACTGGGTATTAAAATAAGACAACCCCAAACTAAAAATAGAACAAATGCTTGCTGGTGAGCCCAGGTGCTTCCTTCACCATCACTGTTCATTTTTAGCCCCAACCCAAAACTTCTGTGCTAAGAGAGTGTGCAGATCAAGGAGGGGTTAGCTGGAAGATCTGGCTTGGGGGGGCTGCTGTGCCAAGTCCTGTCTGACAGCCATCAGATGCCTCCCAACATCCCTTATGTCATGTCCTGGCCCCCCTTAATAAAGTTATTTCAGGAGCTTTGAGCTCTGGGAAATCTGGTGAAGCTCAGTCCTTGTGACTGAGGCAAAATTGTGTCTGGTGCTGTGGATCCGTGGTTGGCTTGGAAGCACAGCTTGGAGGAACCTCTGTGGAATGTCAGCAGGATTTCCACAGGGTTTGGGGCTGCTGGGGAAGATGCTGAAGCAAAGAGGCTGGGAAGTGTTTCCCAAGGCAGGACTGACTCTGTGGATGGCGTGGCTGCTGGTGTGGTACGGAGGAGTGAGCAGAGCCACTGTATAGGGATAAAAAAATTGATGTGGTTGGAAGGTGCTTGTCAAACATCTTTATTCAGCAAGGATGGGGCCAGAGCCTGGGGGGAGCAGGGATCTCTTGGGGGGAGGCAGTGGAAGCACCTGTGTGACTCCTGGAGCTTGCAGAGGGATCGACCTACACTGGAGCCAACAAGTGCTTGGGGTTTCTCAGCTTCTCCTGCGTGCAGTGACTAGTTTTTAAATCTCTTTTTTTCCTGTTTGTATCAGAACAGTTGTTCTTGCTCCAAATTGTGTCACAGCAACTGAACTGATGGATCTGGACTGGCTGTTTTAGGAGCAGAGGCACTCGGGGACGTTGGTCGATACAAACACCCTTCTCGGTGTCGGTGTCAGGTTGTCACCGCCTCCCCACGGGTTCTGACACAAGCCAGCGAGCTCCAACACGGATTTTCGTGGCTCTAGATTTTGCATCTAGGTCCTGAAGTACTCCTCAAGGGCCTCAGGAGCTGAATGTCTCGCAAGTGTCGCTCTGGGGTGAAGCTCAGCAGATGTTCCACATCAGGCATCAGATTGCTGCTGTGTGTTGTGTCTTCCCTGCCTCCTCACCCTGGGGTGTACTTAGGCACCGCAGGGGAAGCAGGGCAGCTGCGTGTGCCCTCAGCCAAGCCCGGCTGCGATGGGAGCTGCTGGCTGGGACACACCTCTGTGCTGGCAGTGGTGCCCCGGGCAGGCGAGGCTGAGGGCTGTGCCATGCCAGGGAGAGCCCTGGGGTAAAGGTTGGAGCCAAGCCCACGGCCCTGTACCCAGTGGGGCGAGGTGGAGCCTGTTCCTGTGTACACATCTCTGCTGTGTGTGCAGGACAGAGTGATATCAAAGTCCTTGCTGTGGCTTGTTTCCAATTTCCATCCCCAATGCCTGGGCAATGCTGGAGTGTTTCTGGCCCCGTGAGGATTTCTAAACCCCGTGTGTACATTCCCCGCCCCAGACGAGCTGCTCTTGGTTTAATCTGAGTTTGTCTCACCAAGAAAAGGCAACGGGACCCAGAGCAGCGGGATTCCCTCCCTAGTGCTGTGGGTCAGTGTGCTGCCCAGTCTGTGAGACCGTGTGGGGACACGATTGGGGCTGGAGGGTCCTCAGCAATTAGGTGAAGATTTTGTGAAGGTAAAGATTTTGCCCGGAGAAGCTGTGGACTCCCTGTCCCTGGAAGTGCTCAAGGCCAGGTTGGATGGGGCTTGGAGCAACCTGTTCTAGTAGAAGGTGTCCCTGCCCGTGGCAGGGGGATAGGAACGAGAGCTTTAAGGTCTTTCTGACCCAAACCCTTCTGTGATTCTATGATTCTATATAAAGCTCCAAGTGAAAGCTGAAATGCAGTGTCAGAGCTCCCCCCACTCTTCCCCTGTCCCAAAGGGAGAGTATTCACACAGAATCTCACTGGAGAAGATGGATTACGTGAGCCCATTGTCAATCATCACTAATAACAGCAGCTCCTGTCACTCTTGGGTTGCTCTTGCCTGTAACGTTTGGGAGGAACTTCCAGCCATCTCAGCAAAGCAAGGGCTAAATCTTTCCTTTTCTGTGATTTTGAAATTTTTTTTTAGCACTATTTCGTTGCTGGTGTGCAGATACTGTCCCCTGTCCTGCAGCCTGGTGGGGTTTTGGACTGCATTTGCATTGGCTACACTGGGATGACCATTCCGTGCCCCGAGATGCCGGGCAGGGTTGTGAACATGGGATTTAAACCAATTCTCTGGTAGTGGTGGTGTGGGATAGTGGGCAGAGCCTCAGCTCCAGTAAAATAGGGAAGTGGAGGTGGCAGAGGAGCAGGGGGGCTCACTGCTTTCCCTGTGCAGCCTGGGAGGGTGAAGGACAACTCTGGGCTGTGCTGTCACCATGGGCACATCCAGGTTTGTTATTTAAAGTATCCGAATCCAGAGATCCCTTCTTCAAGTTCTCAGAGAGCAATCCTGGAGGTCTCACAGGATGGCTGTCTGCACGGCTCAGGGTCTCACCAGGAGATAAAGGAGCTGGGTGCTGTGTTTCTTGTGGTGAACAGGCAGCACAGGCACACAGAGTCCTGCTCCTGTGGGCACAAGCCGGCACCGCGCTGCTCAGGAAGGGGAAGGGAACGAGTTACCCATTCTGTGGTGCTGCTGCTGCTCCCAGACTCCAGTGGCTGATTTCATGGGTGTTTTTCTTGTCTCCCTAGGTTGACCTCTCGCACTTGTCCCCAGAGGAGAGATGGAGGTGAGTGTGCTGGGAGGTGAATCAGTGCAGACAGCTCGAGCGAGCTCCTGCTCCGGGCCGGAGCGACTGGCAGCACAGGCTGTGTTCACAGTGGGAGAGGACAGGGTCAGCAGTTTTTGCTGAGGGGAAGTATGAACTGTCTTGAAAGGCATGTTTTTTTTCTTTTAAACTACTTGCTAAATATTAAAATCACAGAATAGTTTAGGTTGGAAAAGCCTTCTGAGACCATCAAGTCCAAGCATTCCCCCAGCACTGCCAAGGCCACCACTCGCCTGTGTCCCCAGGCACCACATCCACACCTCTGTTAAATCCCTCCAGGGATGGGGACTCCCCCACTGCCTTGGGCAGCTGTGCCAGGGCTGGACAATCCTTTCTGTGAAGAAATTTTCCCAATACCCAACCTAAACATCCTGTGGCACTATCTGAGGTTGTTTTCTCTTGTTCTGTCACTTGTTACCTGGAAAAAGAAACCACCCCCCACCTCAATCAACCCTCCTGTCAGGGAGTTGCAGAGCCAGAAGGTCCCCCCTGAGCCTCCTTTTCTCCAGGTTGAGCCCCCCCAGCTCCCTCAGCCGCTCCTCATCAATCTTGTGCTCCAGACCCTTCCCCAGCTCTGTTGTCCTTCTCTGGACACACTCTAGCCCCTCAGTGTCTGCCTTGTAGTAAGGGGCCTCAAAAGTCCTCCTTTTCCTTAAGCTAAACCAATTTCAGCCAGATGTTTATTGAAAATCACAGTGAGACTGGTCTCTCGGTATTGCACCAGTACAGGCTGGGGGTCGACCTGCTGGAAGGTGGAAGGATGCTCTGTGGAGAAGGACGTGGGGGTCCTGGTGGACAACAAGCTCCCTCTAAGCCAGCAGTGTGCCATGGGGGCCAAGAAGGCCAGTGGTGTCCAGGGGGGCACTGGGAAGAGCATTGCCAGCAGGTTGAGGGAGGGGATCCTGCCCCTCTGCTCAGCCCTGATGAGGCACATCTGCAGTGCTGTGTCCAGCTCTGGGCTCCTCAGGACAGGAGGGACATGGAGCTCCTGGGGCAGGTCCAGCAGAGGCTGCAGAGATGCTGAAGGGATGGAGCATCTCTGGGAGAAGGAAAGGCTGAGGGAGCTGGGGCTGTTCAGCCTCCAGAGGAGACACTGAGAGGGGCCCTCCCCAGTGTGTGTCAGTGTCTGCAGGGAGGGGGCAGAGGATGGAGCAGGCTCTGCTCGGGGGTCCCAGCAATGGGACAAGAGGAACAGGCAGGAACTGATGCCCAGGAAGTTCCACCTGAACATGAAGAACTTCCCTGTGCAGGTGATCATGCACTGGGATGGATTGCCCAGAGAGGGGGTGGAGTCTCCCTCACTGGAGATATTCCAGAACTGTCTGGACACAATCCTGTGCCATGTGCTCTGGGATGACCCTGCTTGAGGAGGGATGTTGGACCAGATGACCCACTGTAGTCCCTTCCAACCTGACCCATTCCCTGATTCTGTGTTAATTTTTAGAGGATGACTTAAAATCAGAGAATTTGGCATATTTATTGCGTTTGGATTTTTTTTCTTCTAATTTAAACCATATTATCACCTGGAGGCCAAGACATAAGGATGTCACAGCTCTTAATTCCACCTTGCTTTTTGGTCAAACAGCACAAGCTGCAAAGAAACCCCAGGTATCTGGCGAGCATCAGTCTGGAAATCACTTGTTCCAGCATGCTCATGGTGGAGAGAAGCGATTTGCTGGTACTTGGGGGGTTTGTTAGGTGTCAATTGTCCCCCACCCTTGACTCTTGCAGCCTTTCCCTTGCTGGGCAAGAGGGAGAATGGTGTTAGTGGCTCTGAACCTGGGCTGAGAGTTTGGTAATGAGAATTGACACACACTCAGGGGGTCAGACATTGCAGTGTGCTCTAGGAGGACCGTGCTTCATCAGGGAGGTTGGAACAGATGACCCCACCAGTGGTCCCTTCTAGCCTTGCCCATTCTGGGATTGTGAGTTACGTGGACCGTACACTCCATGTTCGTTAGTTCAGGTAGGTCAGTGGGAGTTCTCCACCTCATTCACACCTGGATGGGCTGGGTGTTCTTGACTTTCACGGCGTAGAAATGAGCTGGTCCCAGAGCGACCTTTCGTCCTTCCTCCTGTGGATTGTTCACAGCCCCTGACTCCACGATTCTTCTTTGGGCTGTTTTTCTGTCTGGTCTTCCCGGCTCTCCCGAGGTGTCTGTCCCCCACCGTGCAGTCTCAGCCGCCTTTTCCTGGTTGTTGCAGGGTGGAGCACGCACGGATGCACGCCAAGCACCGCGGGCACGAGGCCATGCACGCCGAGATGGTCCTCATCCTCATCGCCACGCTGGTGGTGGCACAGCTCCTCTTGGTTCAGTGGAAGCAGCGGCACCCTCGCTCCTACAACGTAAGTGACCCCCCCGCAGCTGTTCCGCCCGAGGCTGGATGTGAGCGTTGACTGACACCCTCCTTTTGACAATGAGAAGTGTGTTCCTGGTTTTCCTATTGTCTGGTGTTGGGATTCCCTTGTCTTCCCAGCAGCATGGGGGGATTTTAAGTAGGGGTGAGGATGGGTGGACCTGAAGGCCTCAGGTTTCGCTGGAAGCGATACCAATAACTCCGTGTGACGTGGTGCCTTGGCACCTGGGATTGACAAGCAGATCTCAGGTGTTGTCCAGAGGGAAGCTGCATTTTGTGGATGCTTCCTCGGAAGCAATGGGAGCTCCTTGCTGCCAGGACCCTGGGTTTGATGGTTCCTGCAGCACTCTGCCGAGCAGACCTGCCACTTGCCAATGCCACCAGCTGGGTGGCTGGGTCTGTTATTTAACTAAACCAACTTCACTCTGACTTCCTTGTCATAACAGTAATGATAATATTGTCATAATTAATGTTTCCTGGGAGTACCTGTATTCCTCTGTGAACTTTGAACCGAACCTGCTTGCCCGTTTCCCTCCATTGGCACCATGAGAGCTCAGCTGCACAGCTGTAGATCCATTTGGGAATAGGCTGGAGCGCAGAGACAAGCCAAAACCTTCTCACCTTGTGTAATACCTGTCTGTGGCTGCAGCGTCAGGACCCTGGGAAGGCAAAGGTTTATGAAGCTGCCTTACAACAACTGGTTGGTGGACCATCTCCTGTACCTTACTCTGGAGATGGTTCCTCTGCATTCTCCCTCCAGCTCTATCCTTTGCTACCAGAAATCACCTGACTGCTGCCTCTGACTCCCTCACAAAATCACAGAACCATTTGGGTTGAAAAAGCCCTCCAAGATCATGGAGTCCAACGAGCACTGCTAACCCCACTACTAACCCTTGTTCCCAGGTGCCACATCCACATGTCTTTTAAATCCCTCCAGAGATGGTGACTCCACCGCTGCCCTGGGCAGCCTGTGCCAGGGTTTGATCACCCTTTGAGGGAAGGAGTTTTCCCAATATCCAACCTAAACCTTCCCTGACACAACTTGAGGTCATTTCCTCTTGTCCTGTCCCTTGTTCCCTGAGAGCAGAGCCTGACCCCACCTGGCTCCCCCCTCCTGTCGGGGAGTTGCAGAGAGCAAGAAGGTCCCCTCTGAGCCTCCTTCTATCCAGGCTGAGCCCCCCCAGCTCCCTCAGTTGCACCCCATCAGACTCATGCTCTCAGCCGAGCTCTGAGCTGTTTTCTGGGTGCCACAGACCAAATCTTTGCAGTTTCCTGGTGCTTTTCAGGGCCCTTTGATGCAGGCAAGAGAATGGCTGCCACGACTGTCAGGATGTTTCTGATGTCTGAGGAGCAGAGAACCAGCTCCGAGTGCCTTTCCTCTGTTCCTGCAGATGGTGACCCTCTTCCAGATGTGGGTAGTGCCTCTGTATTTCACGATCAAGCTGTACTGGTGGCGGTTCCTGGTGATCTGGGTGCTCTTCTCAGCAGTCACAGCTTTTGTCACCTTCAGGGCAACTCGAAAGCCTCTGGTACAGACAACACCCAGGTTCGTCCGTGTGTTCCTGAGGAAACTTCTCAGCCCCAGAGTAACCATTACAAGGAGTTTTTTCCAGTTTCCCTGTCACAGATGACTGTGTTATGCTTTGCATCCTGGGAGCCTGGTGTGAAGGACTTTAGTGGCTGCTGGGAGCCAGCCCGATGCACCTGGTACCCGGGTGGGTGGTGGAAAGGCAGATTCCACGTGGGCTGGTAGCCTCACCCAGGGCATTCCCGGTGTGCAGCATGCTTCCTTATGGCCTTCCGAGATCCTGAGGTTTCTAGTTTGGAAGTCAAGACTGTGAGCAGCCCATGGCAGGTTGAATTAGGAATGTAAACCTCTTGCCCATGTGTAGGGGTAGGCGATGTGTCTGCAAAAACACTGTGGGTTTGAGAAATAAAACTCTTTGGGTGATTGGCACAGTTTCATTCAGGAAAAAATGAAATTGTTAAATTCTTTGTTTTAATTCTTTACAGGCTGGTTTATAAATGGTTTCTACTAATATACAAGATCAGCTATGCAACTGGGATCGTGGGGTACATGGCTGTCATGTTTACACTCTTTGGTCTTAACTTATTATTCAGGTGAGTGAATCTTTCCCACTCCTGGGGCAATGGGGTCTAACATGCCACTGATTAATGGCACCAAAGAGACTACTGGGGTGTCCTTTTGCTCCTGAGAGGATCATGGGTGAGGTGCTGGTACCTGAACTGGTCCAGGTTGCTGGAGAACCCTTTTTCCAGCTCAGCTGTCGGCAGCTTCCTCAGCTCTGTAGTGTCCAGTCCGGGGGCAGCAGTGGGATTTTCTTTGCTATACTGATGAAGCTGTACCTGCAAGAAGCAGCCAGCCCAGAGGTGGTGGCAGAGGAGTCTAGTCCAAGCCAGCTTCATGTTTAGAGAGGCTGACCACTTCTCTGGAATATTCTCTAGAATCGTATGTTCTCTGGAATATGATAAGAGCGGCTTTGCCCTCAAAAAACCCTCTTGATGGTTGGGCTTTTCTGTTGTAGAATCAAACCAGAAGATGCCATGGACTTTGGCATCTCCCTCCTCTTCTACGGTCTTTACTACGGAGTGCTGGAGCGGGACTTTGCCGAGATGTGTGCGGATTACATGGCCTCGACCATTGGGGTGAGTTCACCAGGGGCTGTCCCCCAGGCCAGAGTCATCCCCCGTATCGGGGAGCCTGGAACATGCTGGTCCCGGCAGCAGCTCTGGCCTCCCTCCAACGGGAAAGTGCATCAAACTTCCCCCTCAAGGAAGGGTCCCTGGCTATAACGTAGCAAGGGTTGCTCTGAGAGCCTTCCTGAAGAGTGAAGCCTCTGCTGGGTCCCCTCAGCCCCAGAAGGACAAGAAGTACTTCCCCAGGAGCGTGGTGTGGCACTGGCACAGGCTGTTCAGAGACTTTTGCTGTCCCTGTGGACAGAGGGCTTGGTGGCCCAAAATCTGTAGCCCACTCATGTGGTATCAAAATAACCCAATCCACTAAAAATAAGTGACATAAGACACCAGTGAAGTAGGTCATATTTCTTCTTTTCAGCTAGGGTCTTGGACTTTGTCTTTCCTCCTCCTCTTCCTTTCTGAGCTTTCTGCTGCTGCTTCTTGAGGTTCTGCTCCAGCCTCTCACGGGCCACACTGCAACGCCTTGGCACAGCTCAGGTCTCTCTCAGATCCCCAGGGCTCTGTCAGATGCTCAGAGCAAAAATGTGCCAGGACTCTGAGGGAGGCATGTTTTTGCTGATGATACTAAACCAGGAGAGGCTGTGGCCTCTTAGGAGTGAGAGCTGGACAGACGAGAGAGCTGGGCAAGCTTCAGCCATGTGAAATTTAGCAGGGCAAGTGCCAAGATTCTCCTCCTGGGGTGGCATAATCCTGGTTATAGGTACAAATTTGAAGACAAGAGCCTGGAGAGAGTCCCGTGGAAAGGGATTAGGGAGCTGGGGTTGACAGCAAGTCCCTCAGCATGGGAAGGGGGTGCGTGGGGCTGGGATGTGATGGGCCACTGCATCACTGAGCAGCTCCCTGTCCTGTTGTAGTTGTTTCCCACAGCCGGACCTGTAACAGGGTTTTTAAGCCCCAAAGGCCGAGGCGACTCCCGGGGTGCTGCCCCCAGCCCTCCTTAGAGCTTAGCCGTGCCACCGCGGGCGTGGGACACGTGCCCCCCCGCTGTCACCGCTCTCCCTCTGCTCTGCCCTCGCTCAGTTCTACAGCGCCTCGGGAATGCCCACCAAGCACCTCTCCGACAGCGTCTGCGCCGTCTGTGGCCAGCAGATCTTTGTGGACGTCAACGAGGAGGGGATCATCGAGAACACCTACCGCCTCTCCTGCAACCACGTGTATCCTTCTCGGCAGGTGCCAGCCCCTCGCCTCGCTGGCCCCACGCTGGGGTGGGCAGCAGGCAGCTCCTGCCCCACGGCTTCTCCCACAGTGGGTGAAGAAATGCCCGTCCTGGGACTTGGGGCTGTCTGGCTGAATTTGCATGTGATCCATGGCTGTGTCCTCACTGACTCAGCATCCATGAAATCACTTGGTTGCCACCTCCATGTGCGTCACAAGTGGTTATTTCCTCTTTCTTTCCCTCCCCAGCTCCCTCTGCTCGGCCATGGAGCTGCACCTCACTTTCCACCTGCCTTTGCCAAATCCACTGTGACCTATCTGCCTGGCAGTGGCAGCTCTGATGGTCTGAGGTTGGGACGTGCCCTGCTCTGTGCCATGCTGGCCCCTCATCAGAGACCCAGTGCGGTGGGTCCTGTCTGAGTCTCCATAAGGAAAAATCAGGGGGAAACACTGCTGCCCTCCCTCTGAAAACAGCCCCCGGGTCAAGCACTGCTGGTCACTGCCTGCTCTGATCACAACCTGGCAGCTTCCTCCTTTCCCAGAACTCCTCCAGGGTTTCCAGAACCCTGGAGTCACTCAGCCCATCCCATCAGCTGATTGATGTGAAGTGGGTTTTGAAACTGGAAGTCCTGGTTGTTGCTCAGCCCCAGCTGAGATGGGTCAGGGTTTTTTCTCTGTGGTGACTCAGCCTGGAAGTGGAATGTCCTCTGGCACCGCATGCATTACTGCCTGCAAGGTGGTTTCCAAACTGGGCCTAGACAAAGGTCATGCTGGCAAAACTCATGACCTAAATTTAACTGTTAGGAACTGTTTGTGAGATTTATGGCTGACTCGTGCAGAGTCTGGGACTATGGCAGCACGGGGTTGTGTGGTTGTCAGAGGAGCTGGTCTATGCTCCTGGTGGTCCTCTGGGGTAAGGGCTGGCTGGGCACCCCTGGACCTATGGCTCCAGGGCTGACAAGGGAGTGACTCCCGTTGCTGACTCACTGGCATTCCCCCTTGGTTTGAGCAGCAGAGAGATTCTGGGGGAAGTTTGTTTACTCAGTGACACCCTTGTGCGTGGCAAGTCGGTTGCAGCCACCTCGTGTTTCCCTCTAACTTCCCCAGGCAGTGCTCAGTTGTGCACTTCCTTGTGACAGAGCATAGCAGTAAGTCAGATCCTGGTAGAAATTCCATAAATATGTTGTCAATCCCCAAGAAGCCTTTGAAGAAGGCTTCCAAAATGCACACCATTCACAGAGCTCTCCCAGACTGTCTGAACCTTCCCAGTGTTGGGCACCATCAGTGAAGGGTTTCAGTCTCCCCGGTGCCCATGCATTGGTCAGGCCATCATTCTGCCTCCCTGGTCCCATCCTGCTGCCCCGTGAGCCCCTTCTGCTGTCCCTGGAAGCTGCTGCACCTTCTATGAAAGGTCTGTGGTTGTGCAATGCACCATCCTCATGCAGTGGGATGTTTCCTTGGCCTGGGGGGATTTTCTTAGGCTTGGTGGTTCCCTCCACGCTCAGTCATGTGTGCCTCTCTTCCTCTAGTTCCCCTTAACCTGCCACTCCCCAGGTTTCATGAGTTCTGCATCCGTGGCTGGTGCATTGTTGGGAAGAAGCAGACGTGTCCATACTGCAAAGAGAAGGTGGATCTCAAGAGGATGTTCAGTAATCCGTATCCTTTCTTCTGCTGGGAGCCAGCACTGTGGGAAGGAGAGCAGTGGGTAGAGCACATAAGGGGTGAGGGGCTCATCTTACCCTGGGTAAGCCACTGCAGCCCATGACAGTGGCAGAGACCCTGCAAAACCCAAGGCAAGCCTGGCCACAGCTTTCCCTCTGCGGGGACCCCTGTCTGTCCTTCCCTGGGTGCCGGTGTCCGTCCCTCCCTGGGCACCTGTGTTCTCTGTCCCTGCTTTGGGGCACCTTTGGGTGGCTCCTGGGTGGGCCGTGCTCCTCTCACCCATCTCCCCATGGCTCTTTAACTCCTTCCTGCCCAGCTGGGAGAGGCCTCACGTAATGTATGGGCAGCTGCTGGACTGGCTGCGCTACCTGGTGGCCTGGCAGCCGGTGATCATCGGACTGGTCCAGGGAATCAACTACATCCTGGGGCTGGAGTAAGCGCAGGCGGTGGGGAGCCGCAGAGCCACGAGAGGACGCGTGCCCAGGGCCGGGGACAGTTGCCACCGGGGATGCTGGCTTTGCTCCATCGCCTCTCAGGACCTCGGCCACCCCTGAGGACAGCAGCATTGGGGCCCCTCCTGCCAGAGCTGAGGGAGGATTTTTTTAAAAAGCAATTATTTTAATGAGCGTATTTAAAACTTTCTATTGCAGCTGAAAAGAGACACTCGTCCCCTTTCCCTGCCCCTCTCGGGTCCTTCGCAGCACCCTGCTGGGCTGAGCTTTGGGCTGGGGGCTGTTCTCCAGCTCCCTCCTGCCCCTCTGCCAGGGGAGGCCATGGGGAGAAGGGCCGAGGCTTTGCCGGCTCCGACGCTGGCACCCCGGAGCAGCCTTGCTGGCAGCGAGGATGGGATATGGGGGCTGCAGAGGAGAGGCTGGAGCCCAGTGCCCTGAAAGAGGGGACAGAGGGATGCCTGGCAACCCCAGGCTGCTGGGTCCCCTTCTGGGTGCCATGGGTGTGCCGGGAGGAACCAAGCTGCTCACTGGCACGGTGATGGTGGGCTCTGTCTCGGGGAACCCTTTTATATGCTCCCAAATTTTCTATGTTTCTCCCTGAAGGCCAGCGTTGTCCCCTGGCTGTTCGGGGTTGTCAGCCAGGGCATGGAGTGGGACCGGTGCTGTTCCTCTCTCTGCGCCCTTTTGGGTGACGGTGACGGTACATCAAGAGCAGCCCAGGAGTGGGTGCCCCTGCCCCAGGGCGTGGGGGCCTCCTCGCTGGGTGTTGCTCTTCTTGGCACTGGAATAAAAGGGATGGAGCGAAGGTTGGGCTGGTGCTGGCATTTCCTTGCCCCGGCATTGCACCATGGCATCCTCCTGACCATGCCGGTGGGAGCCGTGCCGCAGTCCTGCTGGTGTGAGGGGCCTCAGGCTCATCTTTTGGCACTGGGTGGGGGCAAAGTCCCCCGAGGGCCAGTGGTGGTATTTTGGCATGCAGATACTTGAGCCATATCGTCCGAGGAGACTGGGGTCTGGTGAGGGGCTATGAGGCAGCTCCTGGCTCCGGGGATTTGGGAAGTGGCTGCAGCAGTGGTGTGGCTGTGGGCACCACGTGGGCTGTGTGCCCCCCTCCCCAGGGAACCCCAGCGCCCTGCTGCGTCATTTGGGTTTTCTTTCGGGGGAAACCACATTGCAGTGTCGTGCCAAACACCAAAATAAGAGTCCTGGAAATGGAGACATGGCGCTGGGTTTTTCTTGTTCGTCTTCCCTGCTCCAGGGTGAGGCCATGGTTCCTCCTTCTGGCTCTCCCAGGGGGACAGATATCGTGTGGATGGCAAACAAGCACCTGTGGCACCCAGAGCTCAGCTGGTTGGTGTTGGTGGGAGCAGGGGGGTGGCAGAGGAGCACAGGGCACTGGGTGCTGCCATGAGAGTGGCCTCTGGCCTGTCACTGCCCACTGGACATCCATGGGTGCTGTGGGGAGGATGTGGCTGCTGACCTCATCCCAGCAGGAGGACAGGGACGTGTTGCACTTGGCAGGTCCCCAAGATAAACATTCCTGTTCCCGCCACCTTTCTGCCCTGCTGGGAACAGGGATAACGAAACTCGCTGGGGAATTAGGGACTTTTTACCAGGCAGTGCCAGGGCCTGCAGCTCAGGTGACTGTGCCTGCACTGGCTCCTGGCCTTGAGGGTGCTGGGGAATGGGACTGGTGGGTTGTTGAAACTGTGCCTGCTGCCAAGGGGCTGGCTCAAGGGATGAGGGGGCTCTGCTGTGGGACAGGGGAGAGGGTCCTGGTCCTGCCCTTGCTCAGGCTTCCCACAGCCAAGCACCAGCGTGAAGCCTGGGTTGGGTCCTGGGGGGTTCCTCTGTGCTAAGCTGTTGTGCTGCCCCAGGTGGGACACCCAGGGGTCAGCAGGCAGGGCTCCCCCCACGAGCTGTGCATGCTCAGTCCCCCGGGGGCTTAACCCACCTCCCTCTCCTCTTGTGCAGACCCTGCCTTGCCCCTGACCCCAGAGTGTCAGGGGGCAAACCCGCATGTCCCAGAGTCCTGTGACGCCCCTTGGCTCAGCCAGTGCCCCACGTGATGGACACGGGGCCCAACCGAGCCCCGCTCCTTCATCCCTGGGGGCCCATGGATGCTCGCCCAGGAGCGGGTGGGACACACGGTGTGCTGATCATGGGCTTGCCTGAGGGACGTTCGCCCCAGGTGTAGGGGACATGGAGCACAGGGGGCGTGGAGTGCTGGGGACAGCGGGCACGTTCTGGGAACCAGGGGACATGGGGGCACGGGCCCTCTGGACACGCAGCGGGGGCGGTGCGGGTCCCGGTGTCCTGGCATCGCGGCACGTCGGCGGGGCCGTGGCCGGGGGCGGCTCGCGGTGAGTCACGGCGCTGCCGCTCGCCCCGCCCCGGGGCCGCCCCATAAAGCGGGGCCGCCCCATAAAGCGCCGCTGCCGCGAGCGCCGCCGCCCCATGGCTGAGCCACGGCCTGCCCGTACGGAGGGGACGGGGGGACAGCCCTGGGGGCACCAGCCGCCATCTGAGGGACCCCGGGAGGGGGATGCCGGGGGGAACGGGACCATCCCAGGCTCATGGCATGCTGGGGAGGCGCTGGGTGGATCATGGTTAACTGGGGAGGTGCGAGGGGACGAGCCCGGGGGTTGCTGGGGGGAAATGCTGGAGGGACCGTGACTAGCTGGGAGGATGCTGAGGGGACGGAACCATCCCAGGCTCGTGGGGAACATCCCAGCATGTCCAGCACTGAGCTCCATCTCTGCCTGCAGGGCCCCTGGGACTCCCTGCCTGGCTCCTCCTGCTTCTGCCCTGCTGGGCCCTGGCTCTTCTCTGTGCAGGTAGGTGGGGGTTTCTGGGCGAGCCGGGGCGGCCAAGTCACCTCTGGGTGAGGAGTGCTCCCATGCCTCTATAGCACCCTGCCCTCTCACCCACCCCAGAGATGTGGAGTCTCAGAGGGTCGCTCTTGACCTCCTGCCTTACTCCACTCTGCTCCTCCAGGTGCCATGGCCCTGCAGCTCCCCACCATCACCATCCTGCGGATGCCAGCAGAGGCCCCCCGTCCAGGTGAGAGACCCCTGGGGCCATGGCAGGGATGGCCTAGGGATGGGGAAGCTGCAGTGAGCCCCCCAGTTGGGGGAGGCACAGTGGGGTCAGCTCCTGCACCAGCACCCGGCACACACACAGGCTGCATCTTCCACCCACAGCCGAGATTTTGGGTTGCTGATGAGGTGGGGGGACATTCTCCATTGTTGAGGGGTGCGGGGGGACTGTGACTGTGGCCAGCCTGAACGGGGGGGCAGTGGGGACCCTTGCAGCCCCCCTGATCCCCACATCCCCTCCGGCTGCAGGCGAGAGCGTGACGGTGTCATGCGAGGCGACAAGTGGGCTCCCAGAGCTGACGCTGCTCTACTGGCTGGGGAACAGCTCCTTTGTGGAGAGCCTGTACCCAGACGGGGCTGTGCACGAGGGGACAGTGCAGTGAGTATGGGGACGGGGGACATGGGGGGGCAGAGGCAGCGGGGTGGCCCCCGCTGGGGCAGGGACCCTGGATCTCCCAGCCCAGGGTGGGCACTGATGGGTCCCCCCTGGGTCTGCAGAGAGGAGCTGCGGGGCTCGGGGGCGGCCCTGCGCCGTGACCTGCACTTCAGCTCCTTCAACACCCAGCACCTGCTCACCAACTTCACCTGCGTGGTGCTCAGTCCTCTCGGTGTGGACACCAGGGAGGTGCGATGGCCCCAGCCAGCACCAGCCCCTGTCGAGAGTGGGGGGCTGGGCTGACACCAGGGAGCAACTTGTGAGGGGTGAGCGCCCCGCAGTGAGGGTCCCTGCTCCAACAGCCCCGTGTGACACCTCCATCTCCGTGACCTGCTGTGGGGACCACATGGCCCCACATGTGCCAGCCCGCTGAGCCCAGGGCTTCTGGTGCCTGGGCCGACCCCGGCCCTGCCTGTAGCTGGCTATGGGACCCCAGGGTTTATTAAAGTACATCGAGGCTGCCCCGTTGTCACCTGCATCCTGGGGATGGTGCTGCCCCTGAGTGCACAGGGCATCTGTGGGATGAGGAGGGAGGGAGAGGAAGTGGCCCTGGTGCCCACAAAGGGCAGGATCCATTTCTGACCCCCTCCCTGCCTGGCAAAGTGCTGGAAAACCATGGTCAGTCCCAGTTCTGCCCAGGAATGCCTGGCCCTATGGCTGTGCCCTGCCCCGGAGGAGGAGGGTACGTGGGGAAGCCCTGGGGTGCAGGGACCCCGGGGAGATAGGCCCATCCCGTTCCCCTCTGCACCTGGGGGAAGCTGGGGCTGTCCCCTAGCATGGCATTGCTGAGCCCCACCTTCTGTTCCATGGGGCAGCCCCCCTAACCATGCTGTCCTGGCAGGGCTCCTGCTCTTGGGTACTGGGGCTGGGGTCACTGGTGCCAGCCCCCTCCCTGCTACCTTGTGTGCTTGTGGGGGGCTGTGACCCCCCTGGGCTGTGGGACAGCCTGGACCCCTTGAGCAAGACTGGGCTGCAGGCATTGCACTGCAGCACAGGATGTGGGAAGGATAGAGGGGGCTGAAGAAGCCCCCAGCAGCAGCCCCCATGAGCTGCCCTCAGTCCAGGGAACTGCAGGAGACTCCTGGGGGCACCCCTGTCCCACAGCTACTCTTAGGAGCCAGGAGAAGGTGAGCAGCGGAGCAGCCACCTGGGCAGGGACCTGCCCAATACAGCCCTGCTGCACCCCCAAGCCCTGTTGATGCCAGGCCCCATCCCTGGGACAGCCCCTCGCAGACCCCACACTCAGCTGCATCCTTACACCCATCCTGATGTCTTCTTGATGGGGTCGAGGTCCTACCAGTGTTGGGGGCTGTCAGTGGCCGGGTCCTGGTCAGCAGATGCTCCGCAGAGGGCAGAGCCCCTGAGGGAAGCCCACAGATGCCGAGGTGCTGTGGACAGGGAAGCAACTGGTTACTCTGCGAGTGCCTGGGGAGGTGGGGCAGCAGGAGCAGGGCCAACTCAGGAAGGGTGGTGGGGCTTGGGAGGTGGCTGTGGAGAGAGGCAGGGCAGGCTGGGGGAAAGCACCCCCTGCTCCATCCCTGGCCAGAGCCCCTCCTTGGGACATGTCCCAGCACCAACCCAGACCCCAGTGCTGGCACCAGCTGAGACCTGCCCTGCTGTGTCACCCACCGGGAGCAACCCCCTTGGGATCCCAGCCAGAAGTGTGTCCTGAGCCTTGTGGGTGCGGGTCAGGGTGCTCCTGACCGGGGGTGTGGTGCTTGCACCAATCCCTCTCTCATGCTGCTGAGGACACAGTAGGCTGTGGCTCAGATCAGCAGCAACATCTCTCCCAGGGAACCCCTGTGTCTGCACAGCACGGCACGGAACACTTGGAGGATCAGAGACAAAGGGGGGACCATGGGGCCAACACTGGTGACGCTGGGGTGGCAGCCCACAGCTGAGCCCCCAGCCTCACTTCCAAGCCAAAGTGAACCCCCAAAACATCATCACTCATCTGGCTGAGCCACCTCTGGCTGCTCCTGTGACAGCCTTTGCCATGCTCACCTGTCACCCCACACACCGGCAGGGTTCCTGTCCCTCGGGAGCAGGGTCCATGTCCCTCAGGAGCAGGGTTCCTGTCCCTCGGGAGCAGGGTTCCTGTCCCTCAGGAGCAGGGTCCATGTCCCTTGGGAGCAGGGTCCATGTCCCTTGGGAGCAGGGTTCCTGTCCCTCAGGAGCAGGGTCCATGTCCCTTGGGAGCAGGGTTCCTGTCCCTCAGGAGCAGGGTCCACGTCCCTCGGGAGCAGGGTCCTCCCCAGACGAGAGGCCCTATCAGCCAGTGAGGAGATGGACAACAGCCAAATGTGGGGGGATACCTGTGAGTGATGAGGGGTCAGGGGGATGAGAGTTGGAGGTGCTGAGGACATGGAAGGGTCTTGCATCTTCCTGGGATGGCACACAGAGGATTTACTGTAGTGGGGGGAGTGTGAGTGGGCAAGTGGCACTGCCCCTGGTTGGGGGCGGGAATCCAGCTGGGGGGGACCCTGGTAAGAGGAAGGAGACACTGTCCTCTTGGGGAGCCCTGGGACTAGGAGAAAGCTCCGGTGTGAAGAGAGAGCCTGGCCAGGGCAGCCCTGGAGGCCAAGGAGAAAGGGAAAGCAAAACCACAAAGCTTCTGTGCTCACTTTACTGTAAATTAGTCTTGTTCCCATTAGTGGCTGCTTCTGCTTACTGTGACCTGTAGATGTGTCCATGTGGGAGGAAGAAACCCCAAGGTGTCTGTGGCCATGGATATGTCTGTGCTGCAGCAGGAGCATCTCTGAAGGGAACGTGGCCCAAGGACAAGACCCTGCTGGAGAAGGTACATCTTGAAACATCCGTGGCTGTGCAGGAAGTCATGCTGGAGCACCCTGAAGTGTGTGACCATGGATAAACCCACAGCAGAGCAGGTACACCCCTGGAAGGACTGCAGCCATGGAGAAGGCCACACTGGAGCAGGTATATGCCCCATCCCTGGAAGTGTTCAGTGTTGGATGGAGCTTGGAGCAACTTGATCTAGTGGAAGGTATCCCTGCCCATGGCCCGGGGTTGGAACAAGATGACTTAAAGGCCCCTCCCAACCCAAACCATTCTGTGATTCTATGATTTTGTGAACATTTGTGGACATTTTGTGGGCATTTTATGGACATTTCACAGGAGTGGTCCACAGACAAAGGGAATGATATCTGTGTATGATAGCAAAGGGTGGTGGTGGGTATTGGATAGTGTGGGACCTGAGCAGGATGTACATGGCATAGAATAAGAGGTGGAGAATGTGCTGCATTGGGCAGGGAGGAAGAGTTCCATTTCTTCCCTGGCTGTGTTTTGGATTTGTGCTGGACGGAGCATTGATAACTCCTGGATGTTTCAGTCAGCGCTGAGCAGCTTTGCTGCTCCTCACGCTGCCCCAGCAGCAGAATGTTGGGGGTTTTGATCGTGGGTTGGTTTGGCCGACACCAAGCGTGCTGGTAACATCCCTGTCTCTGAGGGGAATAGGATCTTTGCACAGGAGTTAGCAGGGCATGTTGGGTGAGAGTTAAACTGGATTTGAAGGGGGGAGGGGATAAAATCAGGTCACTGGAGATAATCCTGGGGGTGACACGCCAGTGTTGAGGGACTGTGTGCTAGCGAGGTCCTTCAGTCTGCCATCTCAGTAGAGTAGGGAATGGAGATCCATGCAACAGCAAGGATGAAAGTGTTACTGATGTGCTAGAAACCATGGAAGCTCCTGAGAATGGTCACTCAGGAACTGGAGCTTCTCTCCCCAGAAAGGCATTGGGATCAATAACCCCCCTGAAGTGCATCTGCCCCAATGCCCACAGCATGGGCAGCAAACAGAAGGACCTGAAAGCCACAGTGCAACAGGAAAACTGTGGCATAGTTGCCATCATGGGGACATGGTGGGATGACTGGCATAACTGGAGTGGTGCAATGGATGGTGGTGAACTCTTCAGAAGGGACAGGCAAGGACTGGGAGGTGGTGGGGTAGCCCTGTTATTTAACATATTCAGTAGTGGGAGGCCTGGCGATCTGCTAAGAGAGTGATGGGACATCTTTAAGTCTGTCTGGTTTGGCCAGGAGGAGCTGTAAGGGATGGACAGTTCTGACTGTGAGAGCACTCTACAAGGAGGTGTTTGAAGTTAAGACAAGACTCATCAGATGAGTTCAGTAAACACTTTCTTAAAGACCAAAGTAAATGTGAAACAACTGTTTTAGAAAGCCTTGTTAGAATTTTTTTTTAATATATTGTAAGCTGAGAATTGAAATCTGCAGGTAAATTTTGTTTTAAGGTTGTGCCTCACACAGAAAAAGACATAACCATGTACTTTCCATTGCAGAAGAACCTGAGGCTCCCACGGAATCGCTCTGGTTAGACGGCAGCTCGGGAGATCTTCAGTCCAGCCCCCTGCTGCAAGCAGGACCACCTCTGGGATCAGAGGAGGCAGCTCAGCATTTTCTACAGCTGGGTCCTAAAATCTCTCAAGGATGGAGCCTGCACACCTTCATTAGGCAGTCTGCTCCACTGCCTGCCTGATATCACGGGGCAACTTTTTTCCACGTATTAACCTCATCTTCCCTTGTCCAGGCTGTGTGCCCGGTTCCCCCACACTTTTCTCACAGTCACATGTACCCCTGCCCATTTTGGTGGCTCTCCACCGGACCATTTCAGTTGATCTGTATTTTCCCAGGGAAGGGCCTGTCATCCAGCACATGCTGGATATGTGGACACCCGCAGTTTCCCCAAATTGGGGAGCTTGACTTCATCTTTTGTGATGATAGCAAACTGCTCACGTGTCCAGAAATTCAAGCACGCAGCAGTAACCGGGGTTTGTTGGGAAGAAACCATGAGATTAATAAATCCTTGGGCTTTCTAACAGAGCAAATTAAAATCTCAGTTACTTTTGCCACTGTAGTGTTCTGAATCATCATGGCTAGGCTTCGCGAATGAAAATTTGGGAGAGGCTCTATCCACATTTGTTACAAGGATGGTGGTGGCTAATAAGGCCAGTACGAGAAAGACATGTCCGATTGCAAAAGGCACAGCAGAAAGACTCCCCAGGTGGTAAGTGTTCTGAATAAGGCTGGTGTAAAAGCCCTTTTGCTCCTGTGCCCAAGCGAGCACTGCAGAGAGTTTCCCTGAAAACGGCAAAAAGTCCTGAACTGCAGAAATCCACGGCACCGATATCGCAGCGACCTTTCCAACTCCAAGATACCGAGAACCCGATTGTCCCACTTCCAATTTTACGTGGCTTTGCCCTGTGGAAGTACTGCGCGTTAGAAACTTGCAGATTTCTTTTTCAGAGCAACGCCCGCCCAGCATCGGTGTGTTCGGTACAATAAAGCGCATTTGGAGCGATGAACTCGTTCCGTGCGGTGACAGCCCCGTTCGGCCTCCCCGCGCTGCTCTCTCGCCACAAGATGGCGGCGGGGGCGGCGCTGTGGGCGCGGGCGGCGGGGGGCGCTGCGGGGCCGGGCGGGGCCGGGACGCGGCGCGGGGCGGCCGGAGCCGAGCGGGCGGGCGGTGTCGGGGCCGCGCGGGGCCGCCCGGTCGGTGGCCGGCGGGATGTTCCGCAAGGCGCGGAGGGTGAACGTGCGGAAGCGGAACGACTCGGAGGAGGAGGACGAGGAGCGCGACGAGGAGCCGCCTCAGGAGCCGCCGGCAGCGGCGGCGGCGGCGGCCGGGGCGGGGGGGGAAGGGCCCAGCGAGGCCTCCATGTCGCTGGCGGCGGGCGCCGGGCTCCTGCCGCTGCCCGCGGGCTGCGTGCCCCTCGCCCTGCCCGGCAGCCCCGCGGCCTTCGCCTGCGCTGCGAGCTACGGAGCGGCGCTCGGGCTGGGGCTGGGCTTGATGGGGGGCGACCGGGCAGGCCTGGGGGCTCTGCCGGCGCCCGCCCTCCTGCCCCCGCCGCCGCCGCCGCAGCCCCAGCAGGGCAACGGGCTGCCGGCGGCCGGCCGCCCCAAGGAGAAGAAGCGGCCGCGAGAGAACAAAGAGGTGCCGCGGGCCAGCCTGCTCAGCTTCCAGGACGAGGAAGAGGGTGAGACGAGAGGCTGCCGGCCTTTGGCTCGGCGTTCGCGGGGGTGGAAGGGGCCCGGGGCCGCTCGGCCTGCCCCCGCCGGCCGCGCGCCCTCGGCCCTCGCAGAAAGCCGGGACCCTTATTTATTTTTGAAGGCGGTCGGGTTGCCGCGTGTGATGTGGGGTCGCCTGAGAGGGGGAGGGCCCTGGGGGCGCGGTGCGGGCGGGCAGGGAGCGCCCCGTCGGTCCCGCTGCTCTTGCCCGGCCCGGCCCGGCCCGGCTCCTGCGGGGCCAGCGCGCTCCCAGCACCGCGGAGCAGCGGGTTTAATTCTGCTGTAGGGGTTTCACTTGCCTCCCCTTCTGTGTTGCTGGGGCCTGACCGTTCCCCCAGTGTTGCGTTCGCTGCACGTGGTGGCCCGCAGGCAGGGGTTTGTGGGTGGGAGTTGCTGGGCCCGCCTGTGCCAACCTGCCCCTTTCCCCCGGCACCGGCGGGGTTGGCTGAGGAACATCTGCCCCGGGGCTTTGTGCCGGGTTTGTTTTAATCTGCAGTGGCTGCTGTTCACGGGTCACGTCGGACTGCCTTTTTGCCCTGGCACCTCGTAGGGGTCTTAGAAGGAATTCTCTTGTAACTACCAGAACTTGGTTTCTGAGATTTGTGATTAGAAATCTTGACAGAAATACTGAAAACATGAAATAATGCTATAGACTTTGAAAAGCCCTGGCAGTTGTTTGTTAATGGCGTTTCTAAAGTTCTAGGTACAAAATTAAGATATTTAATAGGTAAGTATACTTGATGGTGGGTCTAATGTAATGTTTTCCAATTTCTCTTTTAAAGAAACTGAAGAAGTTTTTAAAGTGAAGAAATCAAGTTACAGCAAAAAGATTGTAAAACAATTGAAGAAAGAATACAAAGAAGATCTTGAAAAATCAAAAGTTAGAACAGAGGTCAATTCTCCAACAGATGGTAACTGCAAAACTAATAGTAACTTTTGTGGTGGGAAAGATGGAGTATTGTAATTTCTTTTTTTGTTTCCAAGAGGAATTGTTAGACTTCCAGAGGATTTCATGTTTAGAGCTGAAGTAAAGCGCACATTAAGTGTGTTACTTGAGCCTTACAGATGCTGTTCTGAAGGTGGTGGAGAGTTCTTTGAATCTCTCCTATGTGGAAATTAATATAGAAGGATGAAACTTCTCAGCTCTGTGTACGGTTGTCAGTAGACATCAGTTTTCTGAATTTCAGCGGTGGTTATGACAAATGAGTTTCTTACTGAGCTAGGAAGGAGTTATATTAGTTTAAAAATATGCCTGGTGCTTGTCTGACGGGATATGTCCTTGTAATGCATCTTTTTCAAAGAGGAAGACTTTCGGGGTGAGCAGAGTGGTGTTCTTTGTCATTAAGTGAGCTGCCTGTTTCAGGACTTGGACCTTAGAGTAGACTTGATTGATTAAGGTGACAGACTGAAAGTGTTGGAGCAGAAGCATCTTTTAACAATGTACGGTCCTCCACAGCTTGGAGTAGAGTCTGGGACTTCAATTCCAGTTGTACTGTTGTTTTTTGGGAAGCTCACTGGTAAAGTGTAGTGATTCCTTTTCCAGTTATGTTTTTGCATAGAGTATGTAATGCTGTGAGCATGAGCTGAGAGGCTTATGATGTAAAGATTGCAATGGTACAGCTGAAGCGTATGGGAGCTGAACACGGTCCCATGCAGGAAATGTCCTTTTTATATTTAATTAAATTATTTTTTAAAAATTCTTAAAGGTTTTTTGAAGGTTTTGTCTGTGTTTAGAAAACCCACAAATTCTTTCTTACTAGAATCTTTAAGTTGCCTGTGCATTGGTGTGGGGCAGAAATGGTCATTTGTGTGTGTAGTGTTCAGGGTCATCTGTGAAAACCTGGGTCTTAATTCTTGCTTGTTAAAAAATTGCATTTTGAGCATGGCTGTGTGTGCCTATTTTCTGTCTGTTTTGCTGTCCCTAATTGATGTGGTTATGGTGTAAAGACCTTGTGGCTGCTACTTGAGTCAGTAGCTTGGACTCTCTACTCAAATGCTTGAGTCTAAAACCTCAGATATGTGCAGCTGAGTTTAACTTGCACTGTTTTACACAGTATTTGTACTTTCTGCCTGTATCTATCTGTATGTTACCCACCTGATGGAAGGGGTTGTTACACCCAGCCCAAGACGAAAATGAAAGCTTCCTTTGAGATGAGTTTGTTCTTGTGGAAAGATTGGGTGTAATACAGGCAATGCTTTCTCATCACATATGTAAGAGACAAGGTTGCCTGTATGTTCTCGAGTTCCCTTACTTTCTTAATACCTGACAACATGGAGAATGTTTAGTGGCTGTTGGTGTGCCTGCCTTGTCAGATTTTATTTTGAGAGGATGTCAGTGACTTAACCACAGTTAAGAAAGCATATTTTACTAGATCGCAAGCGATAAAATTACCATTCAAAATTTTAATTTGATTTTTCCTTTTGGTTTTTATATCTTAAAAAAAAAATACTTCCGAGTGATCTTTATAAAAGGAGTAAAACATGGACTTTGTTGTCTTATCAGTCGAAGCACCACTAGAAAAGACAGGACAGAATAAGGATCTAGGCCAAGAAGATGGGACTGCAAACAGTGAGCATGGTGAAGAAGAAATGGAAGTTGAAAGTGAGAAGGAAGATGAAAAACCGAAAGCCGGTGGGGCGTTTTCGAATGCCCTGTCCTCCCTGAATGTTCTCCGCCCAGGTTGGTCTTTGTAATTTGTCTTATACGTTAGCAAATGCTTTAGCCAATGTTTACAGCGGACTAATGTGCATGAGAGGTTAGGAAACAGTTTCCAACAATATATCTGGCATCTGAGAATTCAAGAAACTGCTGTTTTCTAAAGGGGTTCAGTTTCACCAACCTTTCAAGAGAAAACGTTTTGCTACAGAGTGCTTCATCTGATGTCAAAAGCAGGAATTTGTCTCCCAAATAGATGACAAGCTGTAAGAAAATCTAGATTTGTGATAGATGACTTCACATGAGATTTAACTGCTGTTGGTTAAAATCTGTTCTTTAATTCAGGTGTTTCAGTTACGGGTCTGCAAGGGATCGGAAATATTTCCCTAACCTGTTTTGTATAATGAGGTTCTAGTCAGACCCTGAGGCCAAAGAAATCAGTCTGAGAAAGTATTTTTGAAACTAGTTTGCTAATTGTGGTAGTCTGCTCACCAAATATAAGGTGGATGTCCTGGGAACTGTTCTTTATGTGACTTACATAAGTTGCATTACTTTTGTGCTGTAGATTTTAGAGTTTTTCATTAGGTCCACTTTTCTTGTTTCTCTTCAATTGTACAGTCTGCTCATGTTAACTTTGTCTGGTTTGGTGTCTTCTTAGTCTCTGAGCTGTCATCATCTGTTGAAATGGTTGATGCTTTTTGTTCCCCCAAAATAAGAAGAGCTGGGAGCAATATCAGGCCAGGAGGTGACACAGTCACGCACCTCAATTTCTTCCTCCCTTTGCAATAGTCAGCTCCTGCAAAGGGCTTCCTCTTCTGTAGGAGTGTTTCCTATAGGAACATCAGGCTTCTGCTCTTATGACGTGTGAGCTGCCGGAAGCAGAGCCACACTTTTTGTGAAGATCCCACCTTTGAGGGTTTCTGGTCAGAAAGTTTACATGTTTAGCTTCTAAGTTGCTTGCAGGTGTTTCTGTGAGTATGGATTCGTTTCCTCCCGTGTTCGTTTTTTTCCTGTGTGCAAAGATGATTTGGTAGGGCGGCAGAGATGAGTGATAAGAAATCATAATACCCGTTTTGTTGCAGCGGTTGTTTAATGGTGCACACATCTGTCTCTAGGAGAAATTCCAGATGCTGCTTTTATTCATGCCGCTAGGAAAAAGCGTCAGATGGCTCGTGAGCTCGGAGACTTTACCCCCGTTGAGAGCGAACCGGGGAAAGGCCGCCTCGTTCGAGAAGACGAAAATGATGCCAGTGACGATGAAGATGATGACGAGAAGAGGAGGATAGTTTTTACAGTGAAGGAAAAATCCCAAAGGCAAAAGATTGCCGAGGAAATAGGTAAAGCCTTTTTAGAAGGACAGCTGATAAACGTTCACGCTGTTTTCACTGAGAATTCTCCCATTAAGCATTTTTAAAGAACGTGTTTTTCAGACAATCTGGAGTTCTATTCCTGTGCTGAGAAAAAGTACTACCTAATGGAATCTGCTTATGAAATGTTGAGCACAAAACTATGTTCCTGTGCACACTGCTGAATCTAATAGAAACTTCCACTAAGGATCAATTCTTACTTTTCCTGTGCTCTGTTTTTAGGACGTATATAGTCGTGAAAAGAAAAACATTTGATATAGAATTCTCTTTGCTGACAAGCAGTTAAAATAGCCTCTTGGAAGATGAGAATTAGTAAGATACATAGGTTTTTAACATTAGAGGGCTTTACCAGCAGTTAATTGCAGATTTACTCCTTGGATCTTTCAAGTGGAATCCCTATGCTAATAATTCACAGGTCGATGTCCTTAATTCCTCCTGAGGAGGAAAGGAAGATGCTCTGAGTTCTCACTGAGGAGTGGTCACAGGTTTTTTAAGTTATGGCCCTTACTATGAATGCATCATCTCCTCCTTTTCCTTACTTGTCTGTTTTACTTGTATGAAGGTATTGAGGGAAGTGATGATGAAGCACTGGTGGCAGGGGAGCAAGATGAAGAACTCAGTAGATGGGAGCAAGAGCAGATACGAAAAGGAATCAACATACCCCAGGCATGTATATAACTGAACTCAGGTTTGGTTTGTTTCTGCATGTATTGGCTAAATCTGTTACAAACTTTTTTTATCTGAGAAATTCATTGTGTAAATGCTGATATTCTTTAAAGAGACCTAGTATAAATATTTAGAATTATAATGGTACTGAGAATTTGTCCATCTAAGAAGGTGCTTCTGAGGGTATTAATTTCTTCCACTTTAAAGGAGAGGTTGGAAGTTCTATGCTTAAATCCACTTGATAATGACATTTTGTAAATGTATTTGCTTACATTTTTCACTTTATAAAGTGTGAGATGTGTA
>NW_016690448.1:0-18721 GCF_001604755.1 Lepidothrix coronata | reverse complement strand
CAAGTTTCTCCTTTCTTTAAAGCCTAAATTGGATTTCCTCCACCACTAGGTTCAACCAAGTCAGCCTGCTGAAGTGAATAATCTGTACTACCAGAACACTTACCAGACACTGTCTTATGGTTCATCCTATGGTATCCCCTACACCTACGCTGCGTACGGATCATCGGAGACCAAGTCTCAAAAAACAGATAATACAGTTCCTTTCAAAACTCCCAGTAATGAGATGACTCCTGTTACTATTGATTTGGTAAAGAAACAGCTTAAAGACAGGTAGGACAGACCATCTTTTTAGACTTAAAGACCTGTCCCCTAGGTTTCTGTTCCTCAGGTGTCTTTAGTCTCGGTGAGCAAACACAGAGTTTCATCGCTGGAAAAGTACTGACTGGCACATCCACTTAAAAAAAAAAAAGGCAAACAAAAAAAGCTCAAAATGAAGATGGCATTGACACTTTGTTCGAAACTCTCCCTGGATTGCTTCTCTGGAAGTGAAGCTTTAAATATGAGGCCATTGATGTTGTTGAAGACAGGTCTGAGTTGCATCTTCTGGACACTGCACAGTCTTATAGTGAAGAAGTGAAAGGCCAGTGAGGTGTTCAGCTTATCAAGCTGCATTCTTTTAAACTATGAATCAGAGTTTTCCCCTTCAGTAGATGAAGGATTTAATTTTTAGTGTATACAGGGGTGGGTTTTTTTTGGTTGGGTGGTTTTTTTTGTTTTTTTTTTTTTTCCCATTTAAACACTGTAGTCTGCTTGTCAGGTACACAAAAGGGGTGTGGAATGAACAACGCAATTGCAATGAGAAATCATTTGTAACGAACACCTTGCACTTTACATGTCTTCAAAATTGGTTTGTATGCCCCTTGGTAGCGTTACAGCCTTTGACAGTGAGTCGAGTTAGTAGAGGAAAAAGAGTGCTTTGTATAAGCTGTGGTTCCCCTGTACCTGCAGCCCTGACACCCATCTTTTCTTTAGGGCCAGCCCTGCACTGTTGTAAATGCTGTCAGCTCCTGTAAGAATGAGTGGGAGTGGCCATGCCATGCACTCAGCAGAGTCCAGCAAATGAATGCCAGCGTTAGCCCTGCTGGTGGTGGAGAGAGGGGACAAAGTGACAAATGAAAGTTGGAGAATGTCTTTGCAGTATTTCCCGCGTATGGGCTCAGTACTCGCGCTGTCTGTTTAATATCTCAATGGTCTGAAATAGACTTTTGGATGTAAATTTACTATTTATCCATTGCCCTTCAGGTTGGACTCTATGAAAGAAATGCACAAGGCTAATCGGCAGCAATATGAGAAACATCAGCAAAGCCGAGAGGACTCTACCAAGGCAATTGAAAGATTAGAAGGGTCTTCTGGGGGTATTGGTGAACAGTATAAGTTTTTGCAAGAAATGCGAGGGTATGTCCAAGACTTGCTTGAGTGTTTCAGTGAAAAGGTAAGGATGCAAAAACATTCATCTCTTTTCCAAAAAAAAAAAAAAAGGGGGTCTCTTAGTACATGCCAAACACCACATTTCCCTCTGCTCTCAGAAAAAAAGTCCCCTGAGAACTCTTCTGAAGGTTTGGTTATTCAGGGATTGAAAAAATAACTTTTCATCATGCTAAGCTGGTTATCAGGAACCTCTCTTTCCAGTGTAAGAGATCACTGACTTTAGATTGCCTAAAAACTTGTAGATTTTGTGTCTTTAGGACTTTGGTAGATACGCTGGCATTTCAGCTTTACTCAGATGCTGCTCTTCACTTGTGTTGGACATCAGGTTAGCACAAATAAGGGCTGGATTATGACCTTGCTAGTTTCTGGAGTGCTTCGTGTACACAGTAGCAGAGACTTTTCTTTTTTGTGTTATCATAGGCTTCCTCCTGCCAGGCATTACTTGGTATTATTACTCTAGTCTGAAGGAGAAAAGTTTTAAAAGTAATGTAGCTGTTCAAAGACACCCAAACATAAAAATATCCTTCTTTCATGTAGTGTGGTACCTTTGTATATGTCTAACTCAAAAACATGTTTGTTATGCTTTGAATACTTACTTTGTTGTAAATATTGTAGGAGCTCCTGAATATATATATATATTTATCTATATATTAGGCACACCCAGGAGCTGTAGAATTCAGTTATCAGTATATAGGCTGTTTCTTCATCGTCTTCTGACTTGAACACAGTAGTATAGTAGCTGCTTAATATATTACCTGTCAAAATGACTGAGTAGTTTAAGCTACTGTTTGCCCAGCGCTTTAGGTGTGGGAGGAGGAACAGAAAAGCATTCTGGGTGTTAATGGGTTAGACATTAATTGTGCAGTATTAGTGGAATTGGGAGAGACCAGTCTTCAGTCCTGTGAAGTGAAGAATAACTATGTCATGGACAAACCTAGGAAGTGTGGATCAGTTAATTCACCCAGCTGATGGATTAGTGTAACTAATCACCTGCAATTGATTGTTTCCTGATGAAGCCATAATCCCAAATCTGACAGATTTTGTATAAACCTGGAACATTTACTATTAAGTTACAGTGTAACAATTTCAGTTCAGTTTGTAGGAAGGTTTTTGGCCTCTCTCTATATAGTAGTAAATAAATCCATCCCAGCCATTTTGCAGCAAACTAACAAGCCTGTTTGGTAAATTAGCAGCAGCTACAGTTGCTTTCCTAGTAGTTGGTCTTTTGAGGATTCCACACCTGGCTGCCTTCCTCCCCCTTCTCAACGTCCCCACTCCTCAGCTGCCACGCCGGTCCCTTGAACTTCCGAGACGTGACTTTTCTCATCTCATGCTTCTTAGGGGCATTCACAGAGGTTTGCTGGTGTCAGGAGGGGGCTGTTGCTGTGTTTGTGTGCGCAGTGAGTTGCAAAAGCAGGAGGTGATGTGGTCAGTCCAACGGGAGCATTTCACTGATGAGGATATTATTTGGCCAGATAATGTGGTTTGGAATTCAGTGCTTTCAGCGTGACAAAAGTGCCATCCAATTCAGAACCACCAGTCCACAGAACACTACAAGGTTTTCTAAAAAGGAGGTGGGGGGGGGAAAAAATCAATTCATAAAATCAGTATCAGTTTTTATTGAAATGAAACGCAGGAGCACAGTAAATTGTCGTTCTGAGTGTAGAGATAAATTACCTTCAGCTTTTTGGTAGATAGAACCTGTGGCCCTAACTGCTTCATATTTAAAGGGTTGCTATTATTGTTTATAACAATGTGCATAGTTATGCTTATAATATGCATAAGCATATAAAATGTGTATCTGTATGTGTAATAATAATAATATTGTACGTGTATATAAACATACATATATGAACGCATATCTTAGGATATTTTGAAAAGATTCTGAATGTTAGAATCACTTTGCCTATTTGTGAGGCACAGGGAGAGTATAATGAGGCAGCTGTTATGCAGATTTTAGAAACAAGCACTAGAGAGGTCAAAATCCCTGTGATATCTGTTTTTTTCCCCCCCATAAATAAGAGAGTGGAAGATGCCTGCATGACTTCCTTGTGAAGTAGTTGCTGTCAGAATGATGCTTTCTGGGAAGGCTAGGGAGTGGTAAGGGTGTTTTTACATTTGGAGTGTAGGAATGTACAGTGGATACAGAGAGATGGAATTGTTTTGAGCCTACTTTGACAGCACAGGGAGACGAGCTGTTACTTCACCTGCAAAGCAAATTATCAAAACACACTCTGTGTGTCAGAGGTGTGGGCTGTTCCTTAAAATTGTCCTTGTGATCTAAATGTTTAGGGAGCTTTCTGCTTTTCGTCTTCCACTGTTTACAGTGGAAGTGAACAAAAGACCCCTTGAAAACACCCAATTTAAGGTATTGAGTAAACAAAACAGGGACTGAGGCTTGTAACTTTTTATAGTCAGAGAAATTGTCAGCGACTCATTAACCACGGTATTGATTATAGAAGAATAAGGGCTTCCAAGTCTCTTGTGTTTTAAATGGGAAATACTTTCAAGTGGATTCATATATCTGAATACATCACTGGTTGTTTCTTCTTTTAGTCCAGAAAACCTCTGGGGATGCTTTGAAAAAATTCATTAAACTTTTCAATGTTAGAATTTCCTTTACATACTTAAGAGAGGAAGCTATATTTTCTCTGGTAAATTGCAGTAAAACTAGTATTTTTTTATTATTATTTCTGTTTTCAGAATTGTCTTAAATTCTCAATACAGACTTCCAGTGCTGGGATCTCTTTCTCACTAGTCTTTTTTCCAAAAGAAAGGTGTACATATTTTGAGTTGACGTAGAGTTGCTTTCATTTTAATCCCTGGAGTCCCAATTTATCCCACAAAGAGCTAATACTTCTTTTCATGTAATATCTCCTCTGATGTGTGTGTCAGTCTCAGCTGAAAAGGCCCTGTAGCTATAATCTCAGAATCTTACATTTTACTGAAGGAGGTTCTTTAATAGCTGCTGACTCACATTCTAAATTACATCAGGAAACAATTTCTGATTTCATCTTTTGTTTTGAAAAAACCCCATAATCCTGGATGGTAGGCAGCACTGAAATATTTGAGCTAACAGGCTGGAAGACTGGAGTAAGCATTCGTCTGGAGGTAAGGAGGATATGGCTTAAGTGTTCGTGCCAAAAGGACTTGCCTTTCCAAATTAAGAGACTGTGAAAAGCTCTGGTTTGCATTTGGATATTTATAATGATCTAATTTTAACTTGTCCCAGGAAATGAATTTTCGCAGAAGTGATCAATGAACCTGCTATTTAATGTCAGGACTGTTCTAACATCATCTATTTTTGTTAGAGTTGCTACTAAAATTTAGTCCACTAAAAAAAAAAAAAAAGTGACAGGTCTGAGCTGACTTACCCGTGTATCATTCAAGGTTACACTTAATGCATAACTTGCACAAATTGTGCTGGTTTAGTTTTAGTAATTGTCTAGAGGAACATTTGGCTGATTTGAATTGCCTGTTGGCATGACATGGTTATGCAGGGCTTGATTCCATTTCAGTAATAAGAGTTAGAGCGAAACAATAGCTGCTGGCTTCAGGAGGATGGATTGATAGGTGTTTGTTTTCACTATGCACAGTTGGGTTATTTTCTCATTTAACTATAGAATACCTCTACATTCTTGCATAAAGATAGGAAACAGTAAGGTCTGAGAATTGTAAACCCTTGTACAACATGTAACGTGCTTGGTAGAGAAAGCGAGAGTACTGGAAAGACTGTTTCACACTCTGAAATGATCGTCTTGCTGTGGAGGCTCATTCAATCCACAGAAGTTGCTTTCAGAATGCTCTTGCTCTGATTGAACGAGCTGCCAACACTAAATGCATGTGTTTTCCACACCTTCCCAGTGCAGATGATGCAAAGGAGTAAAAGGCAAGAGTTTGTGCTGCTAGGAGCCCAGCCCCAGCGTTATGCTTCGGAATAGGATGGGAGCCCAGAAGCTGAGCAGCTCGAGGACCGGCTGTTACGGAGTGTGTTGTATTTTCACAGGTGCCTCTGATTAACGAGCTGGAGTCTGCAATGCACCAGCTGTACAAACAGCGAGCTTCCCGCCTTGTCCAAAGACGACAAGATGATATTAAAGATGAATCTTCGGAGTTTTCAAGCCATTCAAGTCAGTCCATCTTGAAGGTTTTTATTATTCATTAAACAACCTTGTTTACTTAGTATGACTGAATTGAAATTAAATGTTTAACATATGAGTGTCTTAAAAGTTTATCCTTGCTCTAGAGATGGGTAGCAGCACGTTTAGATGAAAGTTCTCTAATCTGTTTTGTTTTGAACTCCAAACCGCTCTAACTCTTACTTCATCTCTCCTTTCTGGTTCTCTTAACTGTATTTTCTCCTTCCTAGCACTGAAAGTGTATGCATGGTGGCAGTGGAAATAGTGGTAGCATGTGCCTCCCCATTTTCCTCTTATGCCAGGGCTTTTTAAAAATTTGTTTTAACCTTCCTGAATCTATACATGGCATTTAACATCTACAGTTAGTTCAGTACAAAGCCATGAAGCGCTGGGCTAGACTTCTGTGTGATGCTCTGGTTTGTAGCCAGCATAAGTATTTAATTTCAGGCACTTAACTGGTAAAGGTAAAGAACTGGAAGACTAATCAGACTAATACAGAGTGACCCTATATGAAATACAGCTTAAGATTAGCCAGTTCAAAGTCCTGCTTGCTGTGAATTTGTGGATGGGAGGTTCTCACTGAGGAGGTTTCCTATGGTTATTACTCTTCAGTATGTAAAACTCTCCAAAAGTATAAGTGTTAACTTGGATGGAAATATATGTTTCTTGGAGGTTTTATTCAAAAAAACTGACAGTTAAAATATCCGAGGAATTGGAGTCCTCCTTCTGCTTCAGAGAGCTTCCCATTTTTAGAAATGGCTTTCTTGTCTGTCCTATTGCTGATGTAAAACCCTATAATAGAAGCCATTTCCTGTTCTGTCACAGTGTGCCCAGAGATGAAATGTTTTAATGCCATTAGGTAGAATTTACCGAGGATGATGAAGTGTTAGGGTGGCAGAGTTGCTGTTCCTTTACAGAGTGGCTAGCATACATGTTCCTTTCAGGACTGTGTTTGGAGCCCCAGGCATCACACCTAGGCCTTGCAGTTTTACCATGAAAACGCTGTAGTGAGAATGTGAGAACTAGAAACCTGGTGTGCTGGAAATGTATTTCCTAAGAGAAGCTTGGAATAGATTCTTCTAGACTGAAATTTAATGGGGGTGTGGGAATCGTTGTCATGGCTGAGGTTGGGTTTTACAGAGAGCTCTTCCACAGTATCTGGAAGTTTTGAGAGGGCTCTTAGTGGTTCTGGTATTGAATTGGAATACTGACATAGATCATCATTAATACTTGTAATGATGAATTTGTAAATAGATTTAGTTAGAACATGTAAATTTACTCCAGAAGTTTGGATAGGCTGGTTTTTAAATGTTAATATTCCAGTGGGTGGACTTGAGCACTAGTTAGCATTCAGTCCACTGTTTAAAATTTACCTGGGAAGAGGGAACTGGAAACACTCTTACGTGCTTTCTGTAACCAGGAACATCTATAAAGATAATCACAGCTTGAAGAGGAAGGAAGATGATTTGTCTTCCTGTAGATTTTGATGTGTTTTAAACTTCAGGCAGTCTAAAGCATATGAACTTAGAAACACAATGACTAGAACTGTGAAACGTTTTATGTTCTTGCTCCAGTCACTATTCCCTGACCTTCGTTTTGTTAATTTTCTTTTCAAAAGTTACATGGTGAATGTGTTTATGTAAGGAGCACTTTTTGTCTTGGACCATTCAATTTAAGCAATTTCTGTTATAACTGTTGACTCTTATGCAGTTGGGCACTGTTGTGAGACGGACAAGAGTGAAGTATGGTGAAAACTACTTGACATTTAAGGGGAAATTTTTCCAAACTCCGCTGCTTTCTGTTTTAACCTCTACGCTTGGGGAATTCAGGCTTCTGTTTTGTTTTGTTTTGTTTTGTTTTTTTTTAAAAACTTCAACTTTCTACTTCAAATTACGCTTAGTTTAAAAGTAGGTAAAAGGCTCTTATGAAACTGCCTACAGCACATTTCTAGAATCATAAATAAGCATTTTAATTTTCGCCAATGTAATTTTACAGATAAAGCACTGATGGCACCAAATCTTGATTCTTTTGGGCGAGACAGAGTGATCTATCAAGAACAAGTCAAGCGCCGAACTGCAGAAAGAGAGGCTAGAAGGTAGAGGATGAGATTTCTTGTCCACTGAGGAGTCTTTGCCTGCTTACATGATACAACTGTCCTGTGTGACAGTGGCAATGTTTGCTTCTTCCCTGCAAAGGGAAGAAAACACTTCACCTGGTATGCTGGGCCAGGGGTATTCTTATATATCCCAGTTTACCATGCAAGTGTACAAAACAAGGAATCATTGCATGATTCTGATTTAAAATCACTCAAAGAAAGCATAGTAAATCCATTACATCTATATGGTCTCTGCTGGTTTCTTTTCCTTCTTTTGTTTGAGGCAGCAATATAAGTGGAATGTTTGAGGTGGTGGCATAGTAAAAGTTCTTTTCACCCTGACTCTCCTTGAATTAAAAGTTAGGACAAGCTTAGGTGGGTGTGCTCATTGTATAGGTAGGAAGAAAGAAGTGGTGACTGGTTTATGCTTTGCAGAGCTCGCCGTAGACAAGCAAGAGAGCAAACTGGGAAGATGGCAGATCACCTCGAAGGCCTTTCCAGCGATGACGAGGAAACTTCGACAGATATCACAAACTTCAACTTGGAGCGAGGTTAGAAAAGCTACTGAAGCTTAATCACAGAGTGGTTTGGGTCGGAAGGGACCTTAAATCTCATCTCATTCTACCCCCGGCCCTGGGCAGGGACACCTTCCACTATCCCAGGTTGCTCAAAGTTCTGTCCAGCCTGGCTTTGAACACTTCCAGGGATGGGGCAGCCACAGCTTCTCTGAACAACCTGTGCCAGGGCCTCCCCACCCTCACAGGGAAGAATTCCTTCTGAATATCCCATCTAACCCTGCCCTCTGGCAGTGGGAAGCCATTCCCCCTTGTCCTGTCACTGCATGCTCTTGTAAGCTCATGGTGCCTGCCAGGACTCGCTCTGTCTGAACTGCCAGTTCAGTTGGCTTATCTGAGATGCCCTCCTATATTTGCACTTGGCTTATCAAAGATGTAGAATAACTTGGCTTGGAAGGGACCTGGAGATGAGCTGTTTGAAACTCCCATGCACAGCAAGGCCAGCTTTGAAGCTCGATCCACTCTGAATACAGCCTGTAAGGGTAAATATCCTTTCTGCTGGAAGGATTCACTTTGAGGAGACAGGTGATGCTTAGGAAGTCTTTCCTGCCTGGGAAGTGCCTTTCTCAAGGGTGGCTAGGTGTTTTTTTTTCTTTTTCTTTCTGCCTTCCAGAGAGGCCTGCAGGCTCTCTCTCTCTCTAGTATGAGGAGAGATAAACAGACGTTACAGGCAGTGCTGGCGGAGAGAGCTGGTGGCAGGGTGAGAACTGGGAAGATAAAGAGTCTTGAAGAAGGACAGGAGGTGTGTCTTTCTCAGGCCCAGTGCTTTTGCAGCACTGGTGGAGTTTTCCCTTGTAGATCTGGTATTCTCGACTTCAGAATAAATTCCCTTGAACTCCTTCCGTGTGGCATTCCAGGGGGTACCTGTGTGTTACCTGACACTGCACAGCCCAAAACATCACCAATCCTGCATCTGGTGGCTGAAAATCATTTAAGGACTGTTTAAAGCGAGACAGTCTATTGGAGAGTACTCATGTGCTCATGTTTTTATTGCCTTGTATATTTTAGGCAGAAGGAACAGAACTTTTAAAGGCGGTGGTTTTTTTTGGTTTTGTTTATAGGAGTTAGCTTATGTCAGTGAGCATCAAAGACTGTCTTGAAAGAGATATTACAGGGAATAGTTAATTAACTTCTTGCTCCTTCTCTCCCCTGCCAGATCGTATATTGAAGGAGTCCAGCAAAGTTTTCGAAGATGTTTTGGAAAGCTTTTACTCAATTGATTGTATTAAGTCACAGTTCGAAGCTTGGCGCTCCAAGTACTTCGCTTCTTATAAGGATGCTTATATTGGCCTCTGTTTACCAAAGCTGTTTAACCCTTTAATCAGACTTCAGCTGCTTATCTGGACTCCTTTGGAGGTAAGGTCGTCTGCAGGTAGCTTCTGCATAAGCTTCTCCATAGCGGTTCTTTCACACTTGTGCAGAGCAAAGTAAATTGCACCTCTGATGTGTGCTTCTCCTAAAGGGATGAAGGGATGAAGTTTAAAAACAGGCACCTCTCATGGGGTAAAGCTTTTCTGGAGTTTCTAGGCTGTTGTCCTCAGCAGGCCAGAGTTCAGTTCAGCACCTACCAGTACCTTCGTAGTGGGTGGTGTAGACCAAAAAGTCAAACAGCACAAATAAAGGTGTCCTGGCCCGTGGCAGTGGGTTGGAACTAGGTGATCTCTAGGGTCCCTTCCACCCTGAACCATTCTGTGATTCTATGAAAATACATTTAGGCTCTAAAATACTTCAGAGAAGGTTGTGACTCTAGATATGCTGTGTCTTCAGAAGTGGAAGTAAGAAGCCTGTTCTTACGTTGAGTTACAACCTATGTCTCTATAGATTATATATCTTTCTTTCTCTCACCTACGCCTTCATACCCTGCAGAACTCTGGCTGGCAGTTTCCAGGTCTTCCTCATAGTCCTCCTTGCCCAATAATTAGGTAGGGACCATGGGAGGAGCAGTACAGCACCCATTATCTCTGGCACATGTTTGTTGTGCAGCCTGCATAGGTGTGCTTACATGAGATGCCACCAGGACAAGCAGTTCAGGTACCTTTTGACTCCCACTCTCTTCTTCCTACTTTTTTCAGAAGTGGGTTTTTTTCTTAACTACTAGGAGAATTTTTTAGAGGAGAATTTTCTGTCACCTCTGCTCATTGCAAAGGGAGGGAAGCATAAGTCCTCTTTAGAGGCAATTCAGAGTATTAATTTTATTAATTTGATGGTTCACTTCATTAATCAAACAAGGGGAAATCTGTGAAAGATATCCTCATTAAATTTAAAACTGGTTTTGCACATTGTCCCTTCCCCCATGCTATTTCTCTGAGTTTCCAGGCTGACAAAACAAAACTCACATTAGTTGGAGACATGGTACAGAGTTATCGAGTCTGTGTTCACTACTCTCTGTTACTGCTCCTGGTAAGCATTTTGTTGAGTTAGAAAAATTTCAAGGTGCTCATAAAGAAGAGAGATTTTACATCCAGCAATCATAGTTTTATAATGCAGCAGAGTTGAGCTGTACTTCCCGCTTGTACCCTGGTCTGTGGGCTTTTATTTGGCTGCATCTATAAAGTAGAAGTTAAAATCTGTGGGGCAGCAACTGCCAAAAAAAAAAAATCAGTCTTCTGCCATTTTCACTTTTCATTGCATCTGGTGACTGTGTGGTGGTAGAGGGAATTGGTTCATTTGTTTTAAAGTTGTTTAGTTCTGTTTTGTGAGTGGTATCATACTTGCACACGTAATACTTTTTCTGTGTGTTGACTTCAAATCTCTTTTTAGGAATCTAACCCCAGTTCTTTTTTAATTAGGGCAAGTGTCGAGATTTTGAAACCATGTTGTGGTTTGAGTCATTGCTGTTTTATGGCTGTGAAGAGCAGGAGCAAGTGAAAGATGATGCTGATATTTCACTGTTGCCTACCATTGTAGAGAGAGTTGTTCTTCCTAAATTAACAGGTACAGGCTTGGAAAATGGGAGGGAAAGGGTTGTGAAATCTGATGCTTCTTTGTGCTTTCAGATTTTACTGTTTTGTAAATAACTGCATTAATGTCTCAATACCTGTATTTGAGTACTTTCAAAGTGGAGTAATTCTTTAATCTCTTACAGTGATTTCAGAAAATATCTGGGATCCTTTTTCTACCACACAGACGTCTAGAATGGTAGCAATTGTACAGAAACTAGTAGATGGATATCCCTCAGTGGTGAACGCAGAAAACAAAAATACACAAGTGAGTTGTTTGGTTTTTTTTTTTTCACAAATGCTTTGCCTAAGTTAAGGAATTTGAATTTATTTTTAATACACTTACTGTTGGAAAACACAGCAAGAAAGAGAATTCTTCAGCCATTCGGTGCTCTGCAGCTTGGTTGTGGACAGTCAAGTGTGGTGATAAATTAAGAGACTTTAAGACTATATGTGTGCTGAAATATGTATGCCTTTACTGCTTGTTCTTTGTTGCTTTAAAAATCAATTCCTGACATTTAACTACTAAGCAACGCCTTGGACATTTAAAAAAAATTTATCTGTTTCAGATGCTTTTAAAGGCATTATTGCTAAGAATGAGGAGAACACTAGATGATGATGTATTCATGCCCTTATATCCAAAAAAGTAAGTTTACTTTCAACTATGGTGTTAGATCTTTCTTAGCGAGTCTCTGCCTTCTGTCCATAGTTAACAGGGGCTTTTCCCAGTGTGGTTCAGTGCCTGGATACAGGACATCTTTAAAATCCTGCTGGTAGCATTTAGCAAAGACAAGAAGGATGGAAGGGAATAGTTATGGAAATGATGTGTGTGCTGGAGACAGGAAGCCAGAAATTCCAGACAGAGGTGTGGTCTTGGTTGCTCATTAAAGAAATCTCTTACTTTCCAGCATCTTAGAAAACAAGAACTCTGGTCCATATTTGTTTTTCCAACGTCAGTTTTGGTCCTCTGTCAAGGTAAGTCAGTAAATACCTCTGGTAAATGTTTGGCCTAAGACAGTGTAGCAATAAAATACTCCTCAAATTTGTGGAAAAGGGTAAATGGAAACTGCTTTAATTTTATTTGCAAGAACTCTAATTGAGGATTCTTAGTCTTTGGTAATGCACTGTGCCTCTGCATTAGTCATTAGTGGTGTCCCCCAGGGCTCAGCTTTGGGCCTGTCCTGTTTAATGTCTTCACTGATGATCTGAATGAGGGGATCCAGTGGACCCTCAGTAAATTGGCAGACGACACCAAGTTGGGTGAGAGTGTTGATCTGCTGGAGGGCAGGAAGGCTCTGCAGAGGGATGTGGACAGACTGGATCCATGGCTGAGACCAACAGTGTGAGGTGCAGCAAGGCCAAGTGCCTTGTCCTTGGGTCACAACGACCCCCTGCAGCACTGCAGGCTTGGGGACAGAGTGGCTGGAGAGTGAGCCAGCAGAAAAGGGCCTGAGAGTGCTGCTGACAGCAGCTGAGCGTGAGCCAGCACCGTGCCCAGGTGGGCAAGGAGGCCGGTGGCATCCTGGCCTGTATCAGGAATAGTGTGGCCAGCAGGACTGGGGAAGGGGTTGTCCCTTGTACTTGGCGCTGGTGAGGCCACACCTTGAGTGCTGTGTCCAGTTCTGGGCTCCTCAGTTCAGGAAGGACATTGAGGGGCTGGAGCGTGTTCAGAGAAGAGCAGCTGAAGGAGTTGGGTTTTAGTCTGGAGAAGAGGAGGCTCAGGAGAGTCCTTGTCACTCTCTACAGCTCCCTGACAGGAGGCTGTAGCCAGGTGAGGGTGGCCTCTTCCCTCAGGCAACAGGATGAGAGGACATGGCCTCAAGCTGTGCCAGGAGAGGCTCAGGTTGGACATTAGGAAGAATTTCTTCACGGAAGGGGTGATGAAACATTGGAGTGGACTGCCCAGAGAGGTGGTGGAGTCACCATCCTTGGAGGTGTTTAAGAAGACTGGACGTGGCACTCACTGCCATGGTCTAGTTGGCAAGGTGGTGTTCATTCAAAGATTGGACTGGATGATCTCAGCAGAGATCCAACTTGATTGATTCTGTGGTTTAAAGGTTGCCAGGTGAAAGCACCGTCATTTCAACTTGCATGTCACTGAGCGTACTCAGCCCAGGATTTTTGTGTCCTTGTGCTTGCCAGAATAAAATATACTGCTCTGGGGGAATGGGAGAGCTCGAAGCTGGGACTGTCATCGTTGCTTTCCAATAAAAGGCCGTAAAGAAAATTAGCTCCCAACTAAACAGAAAAGTAGAGACTCGTGTTGGTTGAACACCTGCTCTCCACGATCACACAAAGAGAACTCTTCCCTGGAATTTTCTGTTTAAATTGCAGCAGTGAGGGAGACTGTATTCTGAATGGGTTTGCAAAATATTTTAAAAACCTAAATATTTTAAAAATGTTTTATGTGTTTGATCAACTGTCTGGTTTCAGTACATCTTGAAATACTCATTTTCCCTGTGTTGTGTTTTCAGTTATTAGGAAACTTTCTCCAGTGGTATGGGATCCTTTCAAATAAAACCCTCCAAGAGCTGTCCATAGATGGGCTGCTGAATAGATATATTCTTATGGCTTTTCAAAACTCGGAGTATGGAGAGGACAGCATTAAGAAAGCTCAAAGTGTAAGTAAAATCAAACAGTGCTTAAAGGCACAGGTTGCAGTTGAAGGGAAAATGTAGTTAAAATTCGAGGTTGCCTATGAAATTTTGGCTTTGATATCTCAAAATCTGTAGTGTCAGTGAAAAATAGATTTTATATTTTCTTAATACACAAACTAAAGAAAGAACTAAAGCCAACCAACAGATTGGCTCATATCTGTAGATGGCTTAGGTATGCTGTGGGTTTCAGATTTTTACTGCTTGGATTTTGGTTACTTTTTTTTTTGGTAGTTTTCTCACTTGTTCACTCAGTTGGGCCTTGTCATTGCAGTCTTACCTGGCAGATTTCACAAATCATGTTACATAGCTTTTAAACTTTTTCTTACATTGTGTTTAACTTTCTTTTTTCTGTTCTGCCTAGGTAATTGCTTGCTTTCCTAAACAGTGGTTCAGTAATCTAAAAGGAGACAAGACCATTTCTCAGCTGGAAAACTTCTGTAGGTACCTTGTTCACCTGGCTGATACAATTTACAGAAACAGCATTGGTTGCTCTGATGTAGAGAAGAGAAATGCAAGGTAACTTACTTGGAGTTGAAGCAGTTGCAGTTCTTGTGATCTGTTTTATTTTGCCTGTGCATGCAAACATGAGTAACTGTCTCTGTCCTGCTGCATGTCTTTGGAAACCTCTTTGAATTCAGGCTTGAAATATGTTACAGTATGGGAGATGGGGATATTTTTAAGGTGTCTAAACCCAGCAACTACTGGAAATATTGAAACACTGCTAATATATATTGCACTACTGCTTAGTGTCAGAGATTCTTAAGGGGGGTTATAAAAGGGAGGGAGAGGGACTTTTTCTATGGGCAGAGAGCGTCAGGTCCGGGGGCAGTGGTTTTAAACTGCAAGAGGAGACATTTAGGTTAGATATTAGGAAGAAATTGTTCCTTGTGAGGGTGGGGAGGCCCTGGCACAGGTTGCTCAGAGAAGCTGTGGCTGCCCCATCCCTGGAAGTGTTTGGGTTGGATGGGGCTTGGAGTAACCTGATCTAGTGGGAGGTGTCCCTGCCCGTGACAGGGGGGTTGGAATGAGATGGTCCTTAAGGTCCCTTCCAACCCAAACCATTCCATGATTCTGCCAAATTTTGTAGCTCCTGCGTTTGGACTGTTTCACTTGGTGAGCCTGTTGCTGATTCCTGCCTAATGGCTTCTAAATTCCAAACTGTCTGTCGTATACAGTGGAAAAGTTCTGACTTAATTTACACAACCAGCTAGATGAAGCTGCTTTGCCCTAGATCCAGGAGTCATTTTGCTTGAATCCAATAACCAGTTCAATGAAAAGTTCAGATTAGACACGTTACTGCTGGCCTGAAATGCTATGGGAACAGCAACAGCACAGGAATAAACAATCTTCCAGTCTTCTTATAGTCCTGTGTATCAGTGCAATAATTTGGGTTTCAAGTTTAAATTTTTGAACTCTCTCTTTTGATAGGCTGTTTCTAGATTTGAAAGAACTTTTTTTTACCAGGTGAAAAGATAACTTGGTAAAAGTCTGTAGTGGAAGAGAAACTTCCAGTTAGCCTTATTTTCATAGTGAGTTCTCATTTAATTTCTGTCTTCTGTCCTGCTTTTCCCCAGCGTTTAACAAAGCTGTTGCCATTACCTTAATTAAGCAAATATAATAAATCTGCAGCAGGAATATTAACTATATGGCTTCCTAATGTAATCTTCTGTTGTAATATTAATCCATGTCATTGATGGTTCTGTTCCTGTATTGACTTCTCCTTCCTCCTTTTAGGGAGCACATCAAGCAGATCATAAAGCTTTTAGCAAGCATCCGAGCCCTGGATCATGCTGTTACAGTTGCAAATGATCACAACGTAAAAGAGTTAAAGATTTTAATAGAAGGAAAATAGACTTTTCCCACAACTCATGTTGAGCTTTAAAACCATTCCTGATGTGTAATTTATGTACATATGTAAAGTTTCTTAAACTGTAAAGTATCGATCTTTGTTTTAATACAAAGTGCATTCTTATATACAGCATCCTTAAAAATAAAAATCATTGACTTCATTGAAAACAAAAATGGAATCCCAAGATTGTCATCTTTCCAGAAACCAACTTTTCCTTCAAGTTTCTCAAAATTTTGTTTACAAAAATACTTTGTGCCCATGATCAGTAGTCATCTACTCCTGTTAATTGTTCCATGGTTAACTGGAATGTGTATAATATATTTTGTGTAATCCAATGTATGCACATATTTATACCACCATGTTGCTTTCACACTGGATATAGAGATGTTGTGCTGTTGCAATAAGCTTTTCATTTGCTAAAAATTACTTATTTTGACAATAAAATGATCATCTTATTGGTCAAAAGGGCTGGTAAAACATTCAAATATGTGAAAATCATTTGAGCTGAAGAGTAGAGACACGTTCAAATGGAACCTGACCTTTAAAAAGCAGCTGTGCTGCACTCCAAGTGCAGTGGCTAAAAAGTGATTTGCGTTCAGAATATGGAACTCTGAAGAATGTTCTTCGAAAGGAAAATCCAAAATCGCTGCTGAATTATTTTAATGCAGGCAAACAATTAGAACTTGTGATCATTGTGCATGTGTAGATGGCAGCACTTCCTAAGCTCCAAACACCTGTCATTTTGGAGGAGTAATGGTTTTCCCTTGAACTCTGGACCCTCCTTTCTTTTGTAAGTTGCTTAAATCCAGTGTTTGTGTCAGGATTTGGGGGTTTTGGTTTTGTGGGTTTTTTTGTTTTCTGTTTTTTGGGTTTGTTTTCTAATGTCGTCCATGGAACCTGTTTCTTCAGATTAGTGTGGCTAAAGAGGTCGAGCAAAATGAAGGTGAAAAAAAACTTTGAAGTATTTATATTGTAGTAAATATTCAAATGTTACATTTTCCACTAAACACCATATAAAAATAGTCTTTCAAGAAAAGCCCAAACAGGGATCAAATTTAAATGTAAATAAAAAAGAAAACACTTTAAAAAATCTGTTGATTTATATCAGAACACCAGTGACTTGATCTTGGGGTCCAAGGCTTGGGGACAGCTGTAATAGCCTTGGGTTAAGAGCTATTTCCACGTGTGCCCTACTTTTTTGAGGGGAACTGTAGCAATTTGCGTAATGAGTAACATTTGTGCTCCTGTTGTGGTATAAATGAGTTACAGTAAATACGTACTGTTTGTCACATGCACACTTCTTGGGACACTGGACAGTTGTTTTTCTGAACTGTTAGGATTGATGGAGTACACTCAGAAATACCTGCTTTTTTAAATTGTTTCAATAAACTCATCTGGTGGAGGAGTTGTTGCGGTGCAACTTGGTAAGCTTTTTTCCTTTAGGAAGGGAGTAAAGGAAATTATATGGGTGCTGGCTGACTTTCAGTGTGTCAGAGAGAAAAGCTGTTGGTGCTGCAGATAATAGTCCTTGCAGTGGAGGTAAAGGCCAGACAGAGCTTTCTGTCCTGGCACTTCTCGTGTGGGAGCAGTTCTTGCATATATTGTGTTCTGAAGGTGGTGGTGAAGTTTTGGAGGTGGGCTCCAGAAAGAGAAGGACTCTATTTTCCTTTGGGAAGAGCAGCACCCAGCCCAAGTGCTGGTGGTGCAGACAAGAGGTGGTCCAGGGGAGGCAGGTCCGAACCAGTCTGATCAGGTTGGAACTAGTTTTATCTGGTAGGAACTGCCATAAAATAATAATTTTTTTTTTAAATTAAAAGTAAAAATCGAAAACTAAATAAAAAAGAAAAAGGTTTCTTCAGATGGAATTGACCTGAGCCAGTGGCTTCTGCTCCAAGGGGAGTGGCAGCAGTAGGTCCTTCTGTCCAGTCCTCTACTACGCCACGTCTCACTTCCAGACCTGAACGTGGGGTGAAAGCAGCATTCTCAGGTGGGACACGAGCCTTGCCGGGCAGCTGAGGGGCTGCTAAAATCACAAACTCTGCCCAACGTGGGAGCTGGGAACCGTTCACAAGCTGAAGCTCCTGCAGGTGAGAGCTTGCAGTTACTAGTTCTTATGCGGACGTGTTTTGGTTCTCCTCACAGCTCTGTTTTGGTGGTTTGGGTTCTTTTTTGTGTTTGTTTTTAAAGCAAAGACTTATTTCCGATGTGGGTCTCGCTACTTGCAATTTTTTCTTTTTTTGTGCCAGTGAATATATTTTATAAGCACTGAGGTTCTACAATTCAGTTGTTCTAAATCGGGTAGTTCTCTTAGTGAGCAATCTGAGTTGTTAGACAGTGCAGACCTGCAGAAGGAGTTTTTGGTAAACTGATTGTTTTTCAGTTTATTGTAAAGCTCTCCTAAAAACTCCACACCGGTGTGTGTTCACTGCGCCTGCCGTAGGGCTTGCAGGGAGAGGCAGCGGGGGGGGGGTGTTGCTCTCTGCCCCTTTCCCACCTTCCCCTCGGTTCCCTGGGACTGCAGGGAATCCCAGCTCCCCTTGGCTTCTCCGGGGGCCTCGCGGCAGGGTTTCGAAGTGTGGCCCTGAGATTTTCTGGCCTTGGAACTGACTGTTTCGGGGCACGTCTCACCAGGCAGTCTGCCTTTTAACGCTTGCCGGGGCAGGAAGAAAGCAAAGGAAGCCCAGAGCCTGGAGTAGGCAGGCCCGGGCCTCTGGCGAGCCCAGGCCTTGCTGCTCGGTGCCGATTGTGCCCGGGGCTTGTTCCTCACCGTTCGGTTCCAAATGAGAGGGAGCAAGGGGCAGAACAGCTGCTGCTGCTGCTGCTGGGGCTGAACTGTCTGCAGTGCCCGGGGGCCGGGCAGGACTTGGCCCCGATGCCTGCATTGCTCTGCAGCGGCCAGGGAGGGGTCCCAAAAGTCATCCCCCTGCGTGCTGTGCTGCCGAGTTAATGCTCTTGGCTTGTTGTGTGTCAATTCCCAGCCTCGGTCAGGGCTTCGCGGGGAGCATTGCTGCTGCTGCCACCGGGAGAGAGAAATCCTTT
>NW_016690447.1:2025437-2027552 GCF_001604755.1 Lepidothrix coronata | reverse complement strand
CCCCTAACCCTGACCCCTAACCCTAACCCCTAACCCTGACCCCTAACCCTAACCCCTAACCCTAACCCTAACCCTAATCCAAACCCTAACCCTAACCCTAACCCTAATATTAACCCTATTCCTAACCCTAACCCTAACCCTTACCCTAACGCGAACAATAACCCTAAGCCAAACCCTAAAACCTAACCCTAAATCTAACCATAAACCCTAACCCGAACCCTAACCTGAACTCTAACCCTTACCAAAACCTTAAACCTTACCCTAAACCTAACCCTAAGCCTAAGCCTAACTCTAACACTAAACCCATGATTGTTAGATCCCGCATTGAGACAGATTCTGCGCAACCCTAACACTAACCCTACCCCTACCCCTACCCCTAACCCAAACCCTAACCCTAACCCTAGTAGTTTGCAGTCTCTTTTATAAGGTTAAGGTTAGGGAACAGGGTTTTGCGCATAGCTTGGAGTCTCTTTTTAAAGGTTAGGGTTACGGAACCGGGTTTGCGCATAGCTCTCAGTGTCTTTTTTAAGGTTCGGGTTAGGGAACAGGCTTTGGGCATAGCTTGCAGTCTCTCTTTTAAGGTTAGGGTTAGGGAACAGGCTTTGGGCATAGCTTGCAGTTACTGTGTGCACCAATCAGCTCTGACTCCGCCTCTTGACTCCGGTCAGTGGGCGCGTCCCGTGCTCTCTATAAGCAGAGTACATTCCGGACAGCGGTGGATATTCTGCCAGACGCGCAACAGAACAGCAACAGCAAAAGCAGACACCCAAGAAAAAAAGCAAAAATTCTGACAGCGGTGGGTAGTGATTCGGGCTTATAGCCCGAGAGGGGCTTATTGGGCACCGCTGCGTGTCTGGAATGGGCTAAAACCAGGATTGTTAGATCGCGCATTGAGACAGATTCTGCCTAACCCTAACCCTAAGCCTACCCCTAACACTTGCTACCGCAAAGCCTAACACTAAGCCTAAGCCTAAGTCTCAGCCTAACCCTAACCCTAACCATAACCATAACCTTAACCCTAACTTCAAACCCTAACCCTAACTCTAACCTTAGTAGCTTGCAGTCTCTTTTTTAAGGTTAGGATTAGGGAACTGGCTTTGTGCATAGCTTGGAGTCTTTTTTTTAACGTTGGGTTTAGGGAACAGGGTTTGCACATAGCTTGCAATCCCTTTTTTAGGGTTAGGGTCAGGGAATAAGGTCTGCGCATAGCTTGCAGGGTCTTTTTTAGGGTTAGGGTTAGGGAAAAGGGTTTGCGCATAGCTTGCAGTCACTGTGTGGACCAATCAGCACTGACTCCACCCAGTAGGTGGAGCCAGTGACCTGGGCCACTCAGCGCGGACTCCGCCTCTTGACTCCGCCCAGTGGGCGGGGCCAGTACTCTATATAAGCAGAGTACATTCCGGACGGCGGTGGGTATTCTGGCAGACACGCAACAGAACGGCAAAAGCGAAAGCAGACACCCAAGAGAAAAAGCAAAAGGTTCTGACAGAGGTAGGCAGTGAATCGGGCTTATAGCCTGAGAGGTGCTTATTGGGCACTGCTGCGAATCTGGAATGGGATAAAACCGTGATTGTGAGATAACGCATTGTCACAGATTCTGCCTAACCCTATCCCTAACCCTAACCCTAACCCTAACCCTAACCCTAACCCTAAGGCTTAATCTAAACCTAATCCTAACGCTAACCCTAATCCTAACCCTTGCTAACCCTAACTCTAATCCTTAACCTAACTCTAATCCTAATGCTAACCCTAACCCTAACCCTACCCTTGGAAACCCTAAGTCTAACCCTAAGCCTAACCTTTGCTAACCTTAAGCCTAATCCTAAACCTAAGCCTAAACCTAAGACTAACCCTTAACCCTAGGCCTAACCCTAACCCTAAGCCTAACCCTAAACCCTTACCCTAACTCTAACCCTAACGCTTACCCTAACCCTAACCCTGAAGCTAACACAAACCCTAAACCTAACCCTAATCCTAACCCTAAACCATAACCCTTACCCTAACCCTTACCCCTAACTCTAAGTCTAAACCTAACCCTAACCCTAAACTTAACCCTAACCCTAACCCTAACCCTAACCCTAACCCTAACCCTAACCCTAACCCTAACCCTAACCC
>NW_016690447.1:2022629-2024303 GCF_001604755.1 Lepidothrix coronata | reverse complement strand
CGAAACCCTAACCCTAAACCTAACCCTAACCCTAAACCTAACCCTAACCCTAAACTTAACCCTAACCCTAACCCTAACCCTAACCCTAACCTTAAACCCAGCCCTTGATAACCCAAACCCTTACCCTAACACTAACCGTAACCCTAACTCTAACCCTAACCCTAGCCGTAACCCCTCACCCTAACCCTAACCGTTAGTCATAATCCTAATCCAAACCCTAACCCTGACCCTAACCCTAACATTAACGCTACTCCTAACCCTAACCCTAACCCCTACCCTAACGCGAACCATAACCCTAACCCAAACCCTAAAACCTAACCTTAAACCTAACCATAAACCCTAACCCTAACCTGAACTCTAACCCTAACCAAAACCTTAAACCTAACCCTAAACCTAACCCTAAGCCTAATCCTAACTCTAACACTAAACCCATGATTGTTAGATCACGCATTGAGACAGATTCTGTGCAACCCTAACGCTAACCCTAACCCTAACCCTTACTCTAACCCTAGTAGCTTGCAGTCTCTCTTTTAAGGTTAGGGTTACGGAACTGGCTTTGTGCATAACTTGCAGTCTCTTTTATAAGGTTAAGGTTAAGGAACAGGGTTTGCGCATAGCTTGGAGTTTCTTTTTTAAGGTTAGGGTTAGGGAAAAGGGTTTGCGCATAGCTTGCAGTTACTGTGTGCACCAATCAGCGCTGACTGCCCCCAGTAGGCAGAGCCCATGAGGCGGACCAATCAGCGCTGACTCCGCCCAGTGGGCGGGACCAGTGCTCTATATAAGCAGAGTACATACAGGACGGCGGTGGGTATTCTGCCAGACACGCAACAGAACAGCAAGAGCAAAAGCAGACACCCAAGAAAAAAAGCAAAAGATTCTGACAGAGGTGGGAAGTGATTCGGGCTTATAGCCCGAGAGGGGCTTATTGGGCACCGCTGCGTGTCTGGAATAGGCTAAAACCGGGATTGTTAGATCGCGCATTGAGACAGATTCTGCCTAACCCTAACCCTAACCCGGACCCTAACGCTTGCTAACGCTAAGCCTAACCCTAAGTCTAAACCAAAGCCTCAGTCTAAGCCTAAGTCTAAGCCTAACCCTAACCCTAACCCTAACCCAAAAACCTAACCCTAACCCTATCCCTAACCCTAACCCTAAAGCTAACCCTAAACCTAACTCTACCCCTACCGCTACCCCTAACCTTAACCCTAACCCTAACGCTAACCCTAACCCTAACCATAATCCTCACCCTACACCCTAACCCTAACCCTAATCCTAACCTTAACCTTAACCCTAACCCTAACCTTAACCCTAATCCTAACCTTAACACTAACCCTAACCCTAACCCTAGTAGCTTGCAGTCTCTTTTTTAATGTTAGGGTTAGGGAACTGGCTTGGTGCATAGCTTGCAGTCTCTTTTTTAAGGTTAGTGTCAGGGAAAAGCCTTTACGCATAACTTGCAGTCTCTTTTTTAGGGTTAGGGTTCGGGAAACGGGTTTGCGCATAGCTTGCACTTACTGTGTGGACCAATCAGCGCTGACTCTGCCCAGAGGGTGGGGCCAGTGCTCTATATAAGCAGAGTACATACCGGACAGCGGTGGTATTCTATGAGGCACACAACAGAACAGTAACAGCCAAAGCAGACACCCAAGAGAAAAAGCAAAAAGTTCTGACAGC
>NW_016690447.1:2009035-2017924 GCF_001604755.1 Lepidothrix coronata | reverse complement strand
ACATACCGGACAGCGGTGGTATTCTATGAGGCACACAACAGAACAGTAACAGCCAAAGCAGACACCCAAGAGAAAAAGCAAAAAGTTCTGACAGCAGTGGGGAGTGAATCGGGCTTATAGCCCGAGAGGGGCTTATTGGGCACAGCTGCGTGTTTGGAATAGGCTAAACCCGCGACTGTTAGATCGCGCATTGAGACAGATTCTGCCTAACCCTAACCATAAAACTAAACCTAACCCTAAACCTAACCCTAACCCTAACTCTACCCCTACCCCTACCCTTAACCCCAATCCTAACCCTAAACCAAACCCTAACACTAACCTAAAAACCTAACTATAACCCTATCCCTAACCCTAACCCTTGCCCTAACACTAAACCCTAACCCTAACCCGAACACCAACCCTAACCCTAACCCTAACCCTAACTCTAACCCTAACCCTAACACTAACCCCAACCCTAAACCTAACCCTAACCCTAACCCGCACCCTAACCCTAACCCCTAACCCTAACACTAAACCCGCGATTGTTAGATTGTGCATTGAAACAGATTCTGCCAAACTCAAACCATAACCATAACCCTTACCCCTAACCCTAACCCTAACCCTAACACTAATTCTAAACCCTAACCATAACCCTAACCCTAACCCTATCCCTAATCCTAACTATAAGCCTTGTAGCTTGCAATGTCTTTTTTAAGGTCAGGGTAGGGAACTGGCTTTGTGCATAACTTGCAATCACTTTTTTAAGTTAAGGTTAGGGAACAGGGTTTGCACATAGCTTGCAGTCTCCCTTTTAGGGTTAGGGTCAGGGAAAAGGGTTTGCGCATATCTTGCATTCTCTCTTTTAAGGTTAGGGTTAGGGAACCGGGTTTACTCATAGCTTGCAGTCTCTCTTTTAAGGTTATGGGTAGGGAATTGGCTTTGGGCATAGCTTGCAGTTACTGTGTGGACCATCAGCACTGACTCCACCCAGTAGGCGGAGCCAGTGATGAAGACCAATCAGGGCTGACTCCACCTCTTGACTCCGCCCAGTGGTCGGGGCCAGTGCTCCATATAAACAGAGGACATACCGGACAGCAGTGGTATTCTGCCAGACATGCAAAAGAACAGCAACAGCAAAAGTAGACACCCAAGAGAAAAAGCAAAAGATTCTGACAGCAGTGGGCAGTAAATCAGGCTTATAGCCCGAGAAAGGCTTATTGGGCACCGCTGCATGTCAGGAATGGGCTAAACCCGTGATTGCTATATCGCNGTCAGGAATGGGCTAAACCCGTGATTGCTATATCGCGCATTGAGACAGATTCTGCGTAATCCTCACCCTAACACTAAACCTAATCCTAAACCCTAACCCCATCCCTAACCCTAACATTAATCGTAAACGAACCTCTACCCCTACCCCTACCCCAAACCCCAACCCTAACCCTAACCCAAAAACCTAACCCTAACCCTATCGCTAACCCTAAACCTTAAACAAACCCTAAACCTAACTGTACCCCTACCCCTAACCTTAACCCCAACCCTAACGCTAACCCTAACCCAAACCCTAACAACAACCCTGTATCCTAACCCTAACCCTAACCCTAACCCTAACCCTAACCCGAACCCTAACCACAACCCTAACCCTTACCCTAACCCCAACCGTAACCCTAACCATAACCCTAGTAGCTTGCAATCTCTTTTTTAAGGTTTGGGTTTGGGAACTGTCTTTGTGCATAACCTGCAGTCTCTTTTTTAAGGTTAAGGTTAGGGAACCAGGTTTGCGCATAGCTTGCAGTCTCTCTTTTAATGTTAGGGTTAGTGAACAGGCTTTGGGCACAGCTTGCAGTTACTGTGTGGAACAATCAGCGCTGTCTCCACCCAGTAGGCGGTGCCAGTGACGAGGACCAATCAGCGTTGACTCCGCCTCTTGACTCCCACAGTGGGCGGGGCCAGTGCTCTATATAAGCAGAGTACATACTGGACGGCGGTGGTATTCTACCAGACACACAACAGAACAGTAAAAGCCAAAGCAGACACCCAAGAGAAAAAGCAAAAGACTCTGACAGTGGAGGGCAGTGAATCGGGCTTATAGCCCGAGAGGGGCTTACTGGGCACCGCTGCGTGTCTAGAATAGCCTAAACCCCTGACTGCTAGATCGCACATTGAGACAGATTCTGCCTAACCCTAACAATAAAACTAACCCTAACCCTAACCCTAACTCTAACCCTAACCCAAACCCTAACCCTAACCCTACACCCTAACCCTAACCCTAATCCTAACCCTAACCTTAACCCTAACCCTACCCCTTAACCCTAACCCTTACCCTAACCCTAACCCTAACCCTAACCCTAGTAGCTTGCAGTCTCTTTTTTAATGTTAGGGTTAGGGAACTGGCTTGGTGCATAGCTTGCAGTCGCTTTTTTAAGTTTAGGGTTAGGGAACAGGGTTTGCACATAACTTGCAGTCTCTTTTATAGGGTTAGGGTCAGGGAATATGGTTTTCTCATAGCTTGCAGTCTCTTTTATAGGGTTAGGGTCAGGGAATACGGTTTGCTCATAGCTTGCAGTCTCTTTTTTAAGGTTAGTGTCAGGGAAAAGCCTTTGTGCATAGCTTGCAGTTACTGAGTGGACCAATCAGCACTGACTCTGCCCAGAGGGTGGGGCCAGTGCTCTATATAAGCAGAGTACATACCGGACGGCGGTGGGTATTCTGCCAGACACGCAACAGAACAGCAACAGCAAAAGCAGACACCCAAGAGAAAAAGCAAAAGGTTCTGACAGCGGTGGGCAGTGAATCAGGCTTATAGCCCGAGAGGGGCTTATTGGGCACCGCTGCGTGTTTGGAATAGGCTAAACCCGCGATTGTTAGATCGCGCATTGAGACAGATTCTGCCTAACCCTAACCATAAAACTAAACCTAACCCTAAACCTAACCCTAACCCTATCCCTAACCCTAACGCTAAAAGCTAACCCTAAAACTAACTCTACCCCTACCCCAACCCCTAACCTTAACCCTAACCCTAACGCTAACGCTAACCCAAACCCTAACCACAACCCTGTATCCTAACCTTTACCCTAACCAAAACCCTAACCCTTACCCTAACCCCAACCGTAACCCTACCCATAACTTTAGTAGCTTGCAACCCATTTTTAAGGTTTAGGTTTGGGAACTGGATTTGTGCATAACCTGCAGTCTCTTTTTTAAGGTTAGGGTTAGGGAACCAGGTTTGCGCATAGCTTGCAGTCTCTCTTTTAATGTTAGGGTTAGTGAACAGGCTTTGGGCACAACTTGCAGTTACTGTGTGGAACAATCAGCGCTAACTCCGCCCAGTAGGCGGAGCCAGTGACGAGGACCAATCAGCGTTGACTCCGCCTCTTGACTCCCACAATGGGCGGGGCCAGTGCTCTATATAAGCAGAGTACATACTGGACGGTGGTGGTATTCTACCAGACACACAACAGAACAGTAACAACCAAAGCAGACACCCAAGAGAAAATGTAAAAAGTTCTGACAGCGGTAGGCAGTGAATCAGGCTTATAGCCCGAGAGGGGCTTAATTGGCACCGCTGTGTGTCTGAAATAGGCTAAACCCGCGACTGTTAGATCGCGCATTGAGACAGATTCTACCTAACCATAACCCTAAGCCTAATCTGTACCCTAACCCCAACCTTAACCCTAACCCTAACCCTAACCCTAACCGTTGCTAGCTCTAAACCTAACCCCAACCCTAACCCTAACCCTAAACCCTAACCTTTACCCTAACAGTAACCTTAACCGAAACCCTAACCCTACACTTGTACCTACCCCTAACCCTAAACCCTAACCCTAACCCTAACCCGAAATCCTAACCCTAACCCTAACCCTAACCCTAACACTAACCCTAATCCTAACCCTAAACCGTAACCTTAAACCCAACCCTAACCCTAACCCTAACCCTTGCTAGCTCTAAACCTAACCCCAACCCTAACCCTAACCCTAAACCCTAACCCTTACCCTTACCCTTACCCTAACCCTAACCCTTGCGAACCCTAACCGAAACCTTAACCGAAACCCTAAACCTAACCCTAACCCTAAATCTTCCCCTACCACTCCCCCTACCCTAACCCCAACCCTAACCCTAAACCAAACCCAAACCCTAACCCAAAAGCCTAACTATAACCCTAACCCTAACTCTAACCCCAACCCGAACCCTAAACCTATCTCTACGCCTAACCCTACCCCTAACCTTAACGCTAACCCTCACCCTAACCCTAACCCTAACCATAACCATAAATCCTAACCCTAACACTAACCCTAACCCTAACCCTAATCCCAACCCTAACCTAAACCCTAACCCTAACACTTACCCTAACCCCAACCGTAACCCTAACCCTAACCCTAGTAGCTTGCAATCTCTTTTTTAAGGTTAAGGTTTGGGAACCGGGTTTGCGCATAGCTTGCAGTATCTTTTTTAGGGTTATGGAAAAAGGTTTGCACATAGCTTACAGTCTCTCTTTTAAGGTTACGGTTAGGGAACAGGCTTTGGGCACAACTTGCAGTTACTGTGTGGACCAATCAGCGCTGTCTCCACCCAGTAGGCAGAGCCAGTGACAAGGACCAATCAGCGCTGACTCCGCCTCTTGATTCCGCCCAGTGGGCGTGGCCAGTGCTCTATATAAGCAGAGTACATACCGGAAAGTGGTGGGTATTCTGCCAGACACGCAACAGAACAGCAAAAGCAAAAGCAGACACCCAAGAGAAAAAGCAAAAGATTCTGACAGCGGTGGGCACTGAATCGGGCTAATAGCCCGAGAGGGGTTTATTGGGCACCGTTGTGTGTCCGGAATTGGCTAAACCGGCGATTGTTAGATCGCGCATTGAGACGGATTCTGCCAAACCCTTTCCCTAGCCCTAACCCTAAACCCTAACCCGAACCCTAGCCCTAACACTAAACCCTAACCCTAACCCTAACACCAACCCCAACCCTAACCCTAACCGTAACCGTAACCCTACCCCTACCCCTAACCTTAACCCTAACCCTAACCCTAACCCTAGTAACTTGCAGTCTCTTCTTTAAGGTTAGGGTTAAAGAACCGGGTTTGCGCATAGCTTGCAGTGTCTCTTTTAGGGTTAGGGAAAAAGGTTTGTGCATAGCTCGCAGTCTCTCTTTTAAGGTTATGGGTAGGGAACAGGCTTTGGGCATAACTTGCAGTTACTGGGTGGACCAATCAGCGCTGTGTCCACCGAGTAGGTGGAGCCAGTGACGAGGATCAATCAGTGCTGATTCCGCCCAGTGGGCGGGACCAGTGCTCTATATAAGCAGAGTACATACCGGACGGCGGTGGGTATTGTACCAGACACGCAAGAGAACAACAACAGCCAAAGCAGACACCCAAGAGAAAAAGCAAAAGATTCTGACAGCGGTGGGCAGTGAATCGGGCTTATGGTCCGAGAAAGGCTTATTGGGCACCGCTGCATGTCAGGAAAGGGCTAAACCCGTGATTGCTATATCGCGCATTGAGACAGATTCTGCGTAATCCTAACCCTAACACTATACCTAATCCTAAACCCTAACCCCATCCCTAACCCTAACCCTAATCGTAAACGTAACTCTACCCCTACACCTACCCCTAACCCCAACCCTAATCCTAACCCAAACCCTAACCCTAACCCAAGAACTTAACCCTAACCCTATCCCTAACCCTAACCCTAAAGCTAACCCTAAACCTAACTCTACCCCTACCCCTATCCCTAACCGTAACCCTAACCCTAACGCTAACCCTAACCCAAACCCTAACCACAACCCTGTATCCTAACCCTAACACTAACCCTAACCTTAACCCGAACCCTAACCCTAACACTAACCCTTTCCCTAACCCCAACCGTAACCCTAACCATAACCCTAGTGGCTTGCAACCTCTTTTTTAAGGTTTGGGTTTGGGAACTGTCTTTGTGCAAAACCTGCAAGCTCTTTTTTAATGTTAGGGTGCGGGAACAGGCTTTGGCCACAGCTTGCAGTTACTGTGTGGACCAATCAGCGCTGACTCCGCCCAGTAGGCGGTGCCAGTGACGAGAACCAATCAGCGCTGACTCCGCCTCTTGATTCCGCCCAGTGGGCGGGTCCAGTGCTCTCTATAAGCAGAGCACATACCGGACGGTGGTGGGTATTCTGCCAGACGCACAACAGAACAGTAAAAGCCAAAGCAGACATCCAAGAGAAAAAACGAAAGTTTCGGACAGCGGTGGGCAGTCAATCAGGCTTATAGCCTGAGAGGGGCTTATTGGGCACCGCTGCGTGTCTGGAATAGGCTAAACCCACGATTGTTAGATCGCGCATTGAGACAGATTCTGCCAAACCCTAACCATAAAACTAACCCTAACCCTAACCCTCACCCTAAACACAAACCCTAAACCCTAACCCTAACCCTAACCGTAACCCTAACCTTAACCCAAACCCTAACCCTAATCCTAAGCCTACTAGCTTGCAGTCTCTTTTGTAATGTTAGGGTTAGGGAACTGCCTTGGTGCATAGCTTGCAGTCTCTATTTTAAGTTTAGGGTTAGGGAACAGGGTTTGCACATAGCTTCCAGTCTCTTTTATAGGGTTAGGGTCAGGGAATACGGTTTACTCATAGCTTGCAGTCTCTTTTTTAAGGTTAGGGTTAGGGAAAAGCCTTTGCGCATAACTTGCAGTCTCTTTTTTAGGGTTAGGGTTCGGGAGAAGGGTTTGCGCATAGCTTGCAGTTACTGTGTGGACCAATCAGCGCTGACTCTGCCCAGAGGGTGGGACCAGTGCTCTATATAAGCAGAGTACATACCAGACAGCGGTGGTATTCTATGAGACACACAACAGAACAGTAACAGCCAAAGCAGACACCCAAGAGAAAAAGCAAAAAGTTCTGACAGCGGTGGGGAGTGAATCAGGCTTATAGCCTGAGAGGGGCTTATTGGGCACCGCTGCGTGTTTGGAATAGGCTAAACCCGCGATTGTTAGATCGCGCATTGAGACAGATTCTGCCTAACCCTAACCATAAAACTAACCCTAACCCTAAACCTAAACCTAAACCCTAACCCTAACCCTAACCCTAAAGCTAACCCTAAACCTAACTCTACGCCTACGCCTACTCCAAACCGTAACCCCAACCCTAACCCAATCCCTAACCCAAACCCTAACCATAACCCTAAATCCTAACCCTAACACTAATCCTAACCCTAACCCTAATCCCAACCCTCACCCTAAACCTAACCCTTCTCCTCACACCAACCGTAACCCTAACCATAACCCTAGTAGCTTGCAATCTCTTTTTTAAGGTTAGGGTTAGCGAACTGTCTTTGTGCATAACCTGCAGTCTCATTTTAAGGTTAGGGTTAGGGAACCAGGTTTGCACATAGCTTGCAGTCTCTCTTTTAAGGTTAGGGTTAGGGAACAGGCTTTGGGCACAGCTTGCAGTTACTGTGTGGACCAATCAGCGCTGTCTCCGCCCAGTAGGTGGAGCCAGTGACGAGGACCAATCAGCGCTGACTCAGCCTCTTGATTCTGCCCAGTGGGCGGGGCCAGTGCCCCATATAAGCAGAGTACATACCGGAAAGCGGTGGGTATTCTACGAGACACGCAACAGAACAGCAACAGCAAAAGCAGACACCCAAGAGAAAAAGCTAAAGATTCTGACAGCGGTGGGCACTGAATCGGGCTAATAGCCCGAGAGGGGCTTATTGGGCACCACTGCGAGTCCGGAATTGGCTAAACCGGCGACTGTTAGATCGCGCATTGAGACAGATTCTGCCTAACCCTATCCCTAACCCTAACCCTAAACCCTAACCGTAACCCTAGCCCTAACCCTAACCCTAACCCTAACCCTAACACCAACCCCAACCCTAACCCTAACCATAACCCTAACTCTAACCCTAACCCTAACACTAACCCCAACCCCAAACCTAACCCTAACCCTAACCATAAACCTAACCGTACCCCTACCCCTAACCCTAACTTTAACCCTATATCCTAACCCTAACCCTAACACTAAACCCGCGATTGTTAGATCGCGCATTTAAACAGATTCTGCCTAACCCTAACCATAACCATAACCCTTTCCCCTAACCCTAACCCTAACCCTAACCCTAAACCCTAACCCTAACCCTAACCCTAACCCTAACCCTAACCCTAACCCTAACCCTAACCCTAACCCTAACCCTAACCCTAACCCTAAACCCTAACCCTAACCCTAACCCTATCCCTATTCCTAACTATAAGCCTAGTAGCTTGCAATCTCTTTTTTAAGGTCAGGGTAGGGAACTGGCTTTTTGCATAACTTGCAGTCTTGTTTTTAAGTTAAGGTTAGGGAACAGGGTTTGCACATAACTAGCAGTCTCCCTTTTAGTGTTAGGGTCAGGGAAAAGGGTTTGCGCATAGCTTGCAGTCTCTCTTTTAAGGTTATGGGTAGGGAACAGGCTTTGGGCATAGCTTTCAGTTACTGTGTGGACCACCAGCACTGACTCCGCCCAGTAAGTGGAGCCAGTGAAGAAGACCAATCAGCGCTGACTCCACCTCTTGACTGCACCCAGTGGTCGGGGCCAGTGCTCCATATAAGCAGAGGACATACCGGACAGCGGTGGTATTCTGCCAGACATGCGAAAGAACAGCAACAGCAAAAGCAGACACCCAAGAGAAAAAGCTAAAGATTCTGACAGCGGTGGGCAGTGAATTGGGCTTATGGCCCGAGAAAGGCTTATTGGGCACCGCTGCGTGTCAGGAATGGGCTAAACCCGTGATTGCTATATCGCGCATTGAGACAGATTCTGCGTAATCCTCACCCTAACACTAAACCTAATCCTAAACCCTACCCCCATCCCTAACCCTAACCATAACCCTAAACCTAACTCTACCCCTACCCCTACCCCTAACCTTAACCCTAACCCTAACGCTAACCCTAACCCAA
>NW_016690447.1:1991440-2008255 GCF_001604755.1 Lepidothrix coronata | reverse complement strand
TAAGGTTAGGGTTAGGGAACTTGCTTTGTGCGTAGCTTGCAGTCTCTTTTTTAAGGTTAGGGTTAGGGAACAGGGTTTCCGCTTAGTTTGCAGTCTCTTTTTTAGGGTTAGGTTTAGGGAAAAGGTTTGTGCATAGCTTGCAGTCTCTCTTTTAAGGTTAGAGTTAGGGAACAGGCTTTGGGCATAGCTTGCAGTTACTGGGTGGACCAATCAGCGCTGACTCCGCCCAGTAGGCAGAGTCAGTGACGCAGAGAAATCAGCTCTGACTTCACCTCTTAACTCTGCCCAGTGGGCGGGGTCAGCACTCTATATAAGCAGAGTACATACCGGACAGCGGTGGATATTCTGCCAGACACGCAACAGAACAGCAACAGCAAAAGCAGACACCCAAGAGAAAAAGCTAAAGATTCTGACAGCGGTGGGCAATGGATTGGTCTTATAGCCCAAGAGGTACTTTTTGGGCACCGCTGCGTGTCTGGAATGGGTTAAACCCGTGATTGCTATATCGCGCATTGAGACAGATTCTGCGTAACCCTAACCCTAATCCTAACCCTAACCCTAAACCGTAAACCTAACCCTACCCCTACCCCTTCCCCTACCACTAGCCCGAACCCTAACCCTAACCCTAACCCTAAACCTAACCCTAATCCTAAAACCTTACCCTAACCCTAACCCTAAATCTAACCCTAACCCTAACCCTAAACCCTAACCCTAAACCCTAACCATAACCCTACCCTAACCCTAACGCTTACCCTAAACCCTAACCTTAACCCTAACCCTAACCCTAACCCTAACTAACCCTAACGTTAACCCTAACCTTAACCCTAACCCTAACCCTAACCCTAACTAACCCTAACGTTAACCCTAACCTTAACCCTAACCCTAATCCCAACCCCAACCCTAACCCTAACCGTTACGTAACCCTAAGCCTTAACCCTAACCCCAACCCTAACCCTAGTAGCTTTCAGTCTCTTTTTTAAGACTAGTTTTAGTGAACTGGCTTTGTGCATAGCTTACAGTCTCTTTTTTAAGGTTAAGTTTAGGGAACAGGCTTTGCAGATAGCTTGCAGTCTCTTTTTTAGGGTTAGGCTCAGGGAATAGGGTTTGCACATAGCTTGCAGTCTCTTTTTTAAGGTTAGGGTTAGGGAACCGGGTTTGCGCATAGCTTGAAGTCTCTCTTTTAGGGTTAGGGTTAGGGAACAGGCTTTAGGCATAGCTTGCAGTTACTGTGTGGACCAATCAGCGCTGACTCCCCCTCTTGACTCTGCCCATTGGGCGGGACCAGTGCTCTATATAAACAGAGTACATACCGGACGATGGTGGGTATTCTACCAGACACGCAAAAGAACAGCAACAGCAAAAGCAGACACCCAAGAGAAAAAGCAAAAGATTCTGAAAGCGGTGGGCAGTGAATCCAGCTTATACCTCGAGAGAAGCTTATTGGGCACCGCTGCGTGTCTGGAATGGGCTAAACCCGCGATTGTTAGATTGCGCATTGTGACAGATTCTGCCTAACCCTAACTCTAACCCTAAACCCTGACTTTAACCCTAACCCTAAACCTAAACCTAACCGTACCCTTACCCCTACCCCTACCCCTAACCCTAACACTAACCCTAACCCTAACCCTAACACTAACACTAAACCCGCGATTGTTAGGTCGCGCATTTAGACAGATTCTGCCTAACTCTAAACCTAACCCTTACCCTAACCCTAAACCCTAACCCTAACCCTAACCTTAACCCTAACCCTAACCCTAACCCTACCCCTACCCCTACCCCTAACCCAAACCCTAACCCTAACCCTAGTAGCTTGCAGTCTCTTTTTTAAAGTTAGGGTTAGGGAACTGGATTTGTGCATAGCTTGCAGTCTCTTTTTTAAGGTTAGGGTTAGGGAACCGGGTTTGTGCATAGCTTGCAGTCTCTCTTTTAAGGTTAGGGTTAGGGAACAGGCTTTGGGCATAGCTTGTAGTTACTGTGTGGACCAATCAGCACTGACTCCGCTTCTTGACTCTTCCCAGTGGGCGGGGCCAGTGCTCTATATAACAATTTGCGAACTGAATTCTCATAGGAGATATAGCTGTGCAACAAACCATTGGCAAATGGTAGGCGAATTTTTCATTCCTTGTGGTAAAACTTTCCATTGAAATAGTTTTGAAGGTTCTGAATGATTAACAGAGAGTACTGTGAAAGAAAATTTTTCCTTGTCAGCTTCAGCTAGAGGAATAGTGAAAAAACAATCTTTCAGATCAATTACTGTAATTGGCCAATCAAGGGGTATCATTGTGGGTGATGGGATCCCTGGCTGCAGAGCTCCCATTTTTGCCATGAGAGCATTGACTTGTCGCCAACATGTAACAGTCTCCATTTACCAGATTTCTTTTTTTATGACTGTGGTGGTTTGGACCTTGGTTTTTCCCCCAGAGGCTGAAAAGTGGTAGACCCCAAGGGGTGGAAACCCCTGGAAGTTTTGAAGTTTTGCCCAATGGGCGCTCCTGCAAAAATGTAAACATATCACAAGCTCACTGGAAGAGATGAGTTGTAGTTGGGTTGTTGTTGGTGGAGAGGTGGCCATGTTGTGAGCCACGAGAAAGGGGCTCGGAGCCCCTCGGGGCCTCCGGGGCCCCCCAGCCCCAGTTGGGGGCTACAGAGACTTGGAACAGTGCTAGACTGGACTAAGCGTCTGTAGTTATGCTGGGAGATGTTTTTCTCCATGGGCGCAGAGCAGCAGCCGGCACTGACCAGAAAAACAGTGGCACAGAGCCAGGACAGATAAGACCTGAACCGGAGAAGCAATAGAGACATGCAGCATCGCAGAAAGGACTCCTGGAAAGGGAGAGAGAGAGCCAGCAGCAGAGCTACAGAGTTTGGGGTAAGACTGAATACCAGACCCCAAAACTCCCTTGAGACCCCTCTTAGAGAAGAGGGACATGGACTCCTATTTTGGAGAGAGTTTTAGACATGCAGCACCGGAGAGAGAGAGGAGCTAAGAAGCTCAAAAGACGTCCCGGAGCTGGACCGGGACGGCCAGATGGAATGTGGGGGGGAGTTGACCTTGGCTCCCCCCTCGCACTGCTGCCACGGTGGCAGCCTGAGAACAGGGCACAGAGGCCCTGCGGGAGCTTGAGTCTCCTGGAGATACCAGACCGTCACAAAGACCCCCTGCGTCTCGTGATATGACTGTGGTGAAACGACCTTGTCTGGGGTGACGAAGCCCACGGAAGACCCCTTTGCCTGCGTCAAGGGGGCCGAGGGAGCTTGGATACCTCCCTCGTGAGTGCTGGCAGAAAGCCAGCCACAGCTGCTGCATGCATGAGAAGAAGAAACCTGCTGCCTTGGAAGATACTCCTGCTGTTCAGCGGCTGGAAGGGATCTGTCCTTCTTTCCCTCCTGGACTTTTATTTGGAGGGGAGAAGAGATCTGGTCCATTGTAAATACATATGTTATGGTAGAGATATTGTGATCGTGTGTATAATGTGATATGGTCTTTATCTGTACAGTCATTGTAATATATTCCCTTTCCCCCATTTGGAGTCTGGTGTGTTTTGTCTGGAAAAACTCATCTCACATTAGGTTGAGATGTGGGAGGGGGCTTAGACTAGGGGATTGGATTTTGGGGCTATCTCAAACCATGACAATGACTAACATAGGAGTGTTCCAGGGGCTGTGTGATGGCTCAGTGTGGCCAGCAGCCAATTGTTCGTGTACAAGGTCTTGCCGGGCCTGTAACTTTTCTTTTCACAGGGACCACTGTTGAATCCACACCGGAGTGTCAGTTAACCATGTCAATGTGTGCTGTTTAACGCCCTGCAACACAGTGGCCCCTGTTAAAAATCTGTAGTAATTTTAACTCCCCATTAGGCCAGACAGTCTCTTCCCCACAGAGTCAGGGGGGCAGGGGTGACATATGGTCTTACAGTTGCAACCTGCCCCTCAGGATTACAAATTAGGATGAAATGAGCTGCAGTGCGACTCTGGGCAGTTCCCCCTAACCCCACAACACCCGAATCAGAGGATACCAGGGGCCAAGAGCTCGGCCAGTTATACACTGAAATGATAGTTACATCAGCACCTGTTGTAACAGTTCGTTAGGATACATGCCCAGAATAAAGACAACTGCAACAGACATTCAAACACATGAAATATCTTTTATTACAGTGAGAATAATAATAATAATAAACTTAGCAAAGAGAATCAAAAAAACTAAAAAGAATAAAAAATAACTACCTTATCGGTTGGCATTAAAACATATACTACAAACAGCATTTAATACAGTATTAACTTGTAAAAAGAGGAGTTAAAGGGATACCAAAAAAGGATCTTAAAACACAATATTATGGATAACTATTAACATGATATTGGTTAGTAAAAAGAGAAATTAAAGGAAATATTATGGACAACTTATTTATGTAACAGTATTAATTAATAAAAGGGGAATTAAAGAGACACTAAAAGGATATTAAAAAATTTGCTTTCTTGGTTGCTTCCTATCAATGAACTGTGCTTACCTACACAGACAGGTCAAGACTATCAGGATCTGCAGTAGCTGGTCAGTACCCATGCTTTAGTGGGTATCCCCACAGAGCAACAGTCTTGTTGCCCGTAAACAAAGACACAAACCAACTGAATGCCGGTTTATGCGGTGCTTTATTCAGGGCCCGGGAACCTGTGGGCTAGCGCCCCAAACCAGAATTCCAAAGACCCTCATTCTCAGTTCAGCTTTTATACACAAACAAGTTTACATGCAGTTTCTACGGCAGAATAGTTACAGTTTCCACAGCAAACCAGGTGCAGTTACAAACAAGCTCATACCTCATACTGATAACAATTAATAATCATCTACTCTAATCATAAATCTGCTTAAGTTGTCTTACTCTTAGAAACTGTTTAACAGACTCTTACTACATCCAAGGTAACAAATCGTTATATACATGCTTGACTAAATCCTTTGATTATTGTTTCCACTTCTTCAGCACAGCACTCCATGCTCACAGACAAGGTTGCTATCTTACTACTGTAGAGTGTTGCTTTCTAGGCCTACTCTCTTATGAAGCCTTAGCCATTCTACTACTAAATTTAAATTGCTCTGCAACAGTCTCAGTGGCAGGATGAGTATTGGTCACCTCAACAGTCCTGACACCTCATTTTTATCAGCTCCACATTACACTATGTAGGGCCAGTACACAGTATAAGGTGATGCCTGAGTGGCAGCCAAACATCGCCTGTTCATTACCTGATAGCATTAGTCTGCTCATGCCCTACTTGTAGGGCAAAGGACGAAAGACCCCTGCCCACATCATCTTCCTCTCACCATCACCTTTCTCACCCCTATGTATGACCTCTACCATTGTGTTTCAAGGGTAGATGTATCTATCTTGCAGTATGTAGCAAAACCAAGGAAGAACTCAGCTCTCAGAACAGGGGATATCAGGCTGACTTGCTGAAAAGCACAGCAGACCTTACAGTTAACTTGTGCCATAAAGTTACGTTGTACAATACTCTAGCTGGTTTCACAACCTAATATGATTTCTTTCTCACACCTCTAGGCTCCATTGATCATCTAATTCAAAAGTACTCCCCTTACACCTGTATCAGGCAATCCAGTCACCTTAATAGCAGAAGGCGAGCCTTTTCCATTGCGCAGCTCACAAACCATCTGCAGATGTTCGTGGGAGACAGTCTGTGACCAAAATACTTGTGGAGGTCTTATTGATCCAAATCCTCCAGCATGTCTCTCCCAGTCCTCTGTCCTGGGAACACAATTCACAAAAGACACAAGTTAAGCGATACGAGTTCCTTTTGGAATTGTCACAGCAGGATAAGGGATAGAGACCATGGCACAAATTTGTTCTATATAATCTGCATCGATCACCCCTACATGTACAATTATCCCAGCAATTGTGCTACTTGAGCGCCCAATTAATAAAGCACTCAGTCCATGACCTATAGGTCCCTTAGCATCTAAGGGAACCTTAACAACATCTGTAGAAGAAATAGTTACTGTGTCGGCGGTGGATACATCCATGCCAGCTGATCCATTGGTCTTCCTGATGAGCTGGTCACAGAAGGGAATGCCACAGGAGCTGCATATGTGTTGGGCTGCGGCAACGAAGGTACTTGTGTCGGAGTCGGAACACGCCTCCTCGCCGCGCTCGTTTTCCCGTTTCCCTGAAGAGGCTGGCCATTAACATGATATTTGGATCAACATTGTTTAACGAAGTGCCCAGGCTTACCACAGCGATTACAATGAATACCAGGGGGATTAGGTAAGACTTTTTGCTTTTCCCCCATTACCTTTAACAGGGCAGTTAGCTTTAATATGTCCCTCTTTGTTACAATTGTAACAGCGAGGAGTAGGGCGCAGCACTGCTGCAAGAGCAGTCATTTTATGCTCTACGGTACCTACTTTTGAATATGCTGAAACCATTATAGCAACAGACGGGTCTCCTGGCAATGCTTCTATACTTTTCTGACAATCTTGGTTTGCATTATCTTTTGCTAACTGCTTCAGGAGTGTTTGACGCAGAGTTTTGTCATCTACCTGCTTTTCTAACGAGACTGCAATGTGCTCAACAAACTGTAAAAATGGTTCTTTCACTCCCTGGTTCACTGTTGTATATTTAGAATGAGGGGAAGCAAGCTTCATAGTTTTAATCAGAGTTAACATTCCCACCTGCTGACATTGTTGTAACACAGCAGGATCCCATTGAGCTTGTAAATCAGGATTATCAAAATAATTTTTCCCATCAAAACCTCAACTCCTACTGCCAGTCTCGGATCCCCTGCAGGAAGTCTCATATTTTCCATAGCTGTACACTCTGCCTGTTTCTGCCAATTAGCATTGAACACTTGGTATTGTACAGGTTCAAATAGAACTTGAGCTAGATGGTCAATATCATAAGGAGCTAACAAATCAGCGTTAATTGCACGAATCACACACATAACTTCAGGAGAATTAACACCATACTTTGTAGCATACATCTGCAAATCCTGAATAGCTTTCCAAGCAAATACATAATAATGCTGATCTTGCTTGCCAGAGTTAGGGACAGCTTTCAACACAGGGTAAGCTTCTATTACTGGTTCTACTCCTGGCACAAATGCAACATCATCCACAGTTTGTGAGGGGTGCCCAACCTTTTCTAACAGCTCCCAATCCCCCTGTTCTGCAGCCTGTACACACATGCTCTCCCAAAATCTCCTAGGATGACATGGTATCACTGTGACATTACTGATGGCAAAGTCCACGGATCAGTCAGTGTTTGTGTCTTACAACAATGGGACTCCCCATGTATGGGTTGTAAGGCTCGACTATGGACAGAGGCATTTTCAGCTTCCTCCATGTCTACATCATCTGCTGGGGGGGCTGATGCTAATTGATACAGGCCTTTACTGGGTATGTCTTCATTGGTGTTTTCATCAGTGTCCTCGTCCTCCTCCTCCGGCAAAGGAACAGAGGACGCAAGCCTTTGCTTAGCTTTAAATTCCTCTACAAGTTCCATAGGTGTCTTATAATGGCAAGGGACTATATCAGTAGATGATTTGTATTTACAAGGAGTCTGAGCTAGCTCTTGGGGTGAAGGATAGCGAACTTCAGACCTTTTGGGGCCTTTGGAGCCAGACCCTTGGTAGAACTTTTAGTAGGTGGGTCTGGGCACCACATTGTTTTCATCTTATCCACTAAAGCACCCAATTCATCATGAGAGGGGGAGGTAGCAGGCGGCGGTGATGCCACAGTGGCTGAAGCTCCCTCTTCCCCTGCATGTCCTGTATCTGACACAGGCTCTGTTTCAGGCAACTGAGTGCCTTCCGAAACTTGTTCGTTAAGCCAGTCTTTCAAAGACTTAACCAATAGATGCCAGTTGGTAGGTAAACTTTCTACATCCTTAGCACCCTTATAGATCTCTTTCCACAGTTTATCCCCCACCTTCTCAGAAGTCTTTACACTAAGTGCAACTGATGTGTTAGCTTCAAACCTTGCTTCCAACACCGTAATAGCAAGCGTTGCAAAGCATAATCTTCAACAGTTACACCTTTACACTTTAAAAAATGCTTCCAAGGGGATAGCACCAGCTTTTCTTCTTTAGACATCTGATTCCCCATTATAGCAGTCCCTTTCTTGGCAGCTCACCTTTTCCAGCTGTCAATAGTTCTCGGGTCCGGACCAGGCAGCTTCCTCACTGCTCTCTGCTATGCCAAGCTCCGTCACCACCACCCATCATCTGGTGGTCGCTTGCAGTATCACATCGGGGTTACCATGTGTCACTGTAGAGTCGTGATGGCCAATAAAGACACAAGCAGTCTAGCTGTGTGCAGAATACGTCTGACTTTATTTTCTCCTCTGCCTTTTTATATTCTTTGTTAGCAGCAAGCAGCAAAATTATTTAGGTAAGCAAGCAACAGCGTTTTAATTGGCTAGGATTTATTTGGCAAAGCTCAAGGCCTTTTTGTGGTTCCCACATCCTGGGCCTACTGACTTTACAGTCTGTTTTTGTTCCTTCATTAGGGCTGTTTACTGGCTTTCTTATCTTCAAGGATACACCTGAAAGTTTGTCATGTCAATATCTTCTTCCAGGGAGCTAATAGACCCACTATTAACTCCTACAACAGAGCTGCCTGCAAAAACTACAGGAAGAACCTAGTAAGTGATTGGAGGCACATAGATGAGCTCCAATATTATTGGAGTTTATTACTTTTAGCAATAAAGAGGGTCCTTTGGTAAAAAATTGTTATAATCAAGTACACGGCAAGAATTTACCCTCCCACATAAGGCATGTTAGGCAGATCTTTCCTGGATACTGGCAAACCAGCCAATAGACATTCAGGGTAATTCTTTTTCTGTGCTTCTAGTAGTTGCCCTCAGCTTTTTTCCTATTTTCCCTCTTTCTCTCAGCTCGTTGGTGTTATAAATAAATTCAAATAATTATTTTGGAATCCAGCATCTGGCCTCATTTGTACCTTAATCTCACTTACGGGAATGTTTAGAACCTGGTTCCTCTCCACATTTGTGGACTGAGGCAAACCTCGCCTCTCCGCGTCTAAGTGGATCAGAACAGGGCTCACACTGACAGGCTATGGAATAACACCCTCTATTAATATTGAATCCGAAAAATCCGGTATAAAGAACTGCTCAGAGACTTTTGGATCTTTGAGCAGTAAAGGTATTTATTGTCAACACCGGGAGCAAGTGTGGTTTGCACCACAAAGAACTTGCTCAAAAGCCGCACACAAAATCAGGGGTTTTTATACTTTTTTCATATATTATTAAATGCATATTCATGTGATTACAACATCTATCTATACGTAGTAATAACAGGCGGAGTATAGGTGGAGCTCAGGCAGAGTTTCTCTTGGCACTCAATTCTAGTAAGGGTTTTAGCTCCTCCTCCCATGAGTCTGGGGTCTCTGCTCCTCTTCATCACCATGAACTTTCTACCTTTACTTTGTTCCTGACTAGCTCAGTGAAGCTTGAAGAAAGCCCTGGCTTCAAGCCTATTTCTTCTATTCAAGTGTCTACCTTATCTTACTGTATGCTAATCTATTGTCTCTAGGCCTATTGAAAATTGCCTCTAGCATTCTTCTAAGTTTTGGTCCAATAAGCAGAACAGAATAAACCTTAACAACACAGACCGACTAGATGTTAGAGGGACCTCTTAGTAGGCCCAAAATATCTCAGTTAACTCTTTAGGGTCTAGCCTCTTTTTTCAATATAACATTGTGACAGGTTCACATTTGGGGGTTGCCAGTGACAGTGTCCAACTGCAAAAGCATATCCAAAGCAATCCCCAGACCAGCTCTAACCCCAATAAAAGTGTTCAGTGTGCCCAGAGTGTAACTCTTACCCAACGGGCCCCTGTGGGGCAGAGACAGGTCCAGCCCATGCCATGATCCCAGCAGTTCCCTGTTGTGAGTAGGAGTGGAAGGTCTAGACAAAATTTATTAAAAAGCTCTGCTGTTGAGTCACAAGGTACAGAAAGGACTGCCTCGCTTTCTAAACCCCTTCTCAGAGAGGAGTCTAGGTGTGGCTGCATCCAATCTTAGCCTCAGATTATGTCAATAGTTTAAATATAATGAATTATAAAGGTGTGATTGAACCACTTTTGTCCTGCAGGTTTTAATGGTTGGCAAAATGAGAATATTTATATAAAATGAATATTTTATTATTACAAATTATCAGACAAAAGATCTTAATCAGAACTACTTACTAAACAATATAAATGCTAAAAATTTACTAATAGAGTATAATATAGCAAAAAGTAGTATAGTGCACTGTAACAAAGCAATTATTGAAGCAGTATTATTAAAGCTAGCAAAAAGAAATAATTATTAAGCAGAGATTTGATGTAACTCAGCCATACCAATGCTCGTACGGAGATTTTCTCTCAACCTTGAGGAGTAACCTTGGGGGCCATCCCCAGCCCAAGGGAGGAATCTCCACACATACACCCCAAAAAGGGTTATGTCAGAAGAACGTGACTGTCTTAAAGGGGACTGGACTTTTATAGTATGAGGTGACTGACTGCTAGTCATACATTTACAGGCCAGCAATCAGCTTATCTGTCAAATCAGACTTCAAAAAGCAGGGTGTGTATTCCAAGTCTGGTGAACCAGGACGGTTTTAGCATAATTAACACCAAGAAAGCACCCTGGCACCAGCATGATAGCTTGCATGATTGCTTGCATTGTATGCATTCTGATTGGATTTTTGATCTTAGCAAGGTGGTCTATCCTGCCACATTCCCATAGAGTCTTCCCTGACTTCTCCCCATACTCCACCTAACTTTTCTGTGATTTCTTCCTGTTTAGGTGGAGCCTGAGTGACAAATACCTTTGTTACTGATTGGTGTAAAATTCTCTGCCTTCAATCTCAAAGGTCAAGTCAATGAAATACAGAGCACATGCCAAGTGTGGGGTGGTCATGCCTTGGAGGGGGTAAATTTGGGATGGAGGTGTGTTTTAATATCACAATTAAGTTTTAATGAATCAAGTTGATCCAAGGACAGCCATCAAGGCTTTCTTGTATTTTATCCTCAGCCCATTTGTGGTCCATGGCTGTGAGAAATATCTCTAATTAAAGTTTCAGAGACGGCCAAATAAAGTGAAACAAAGAACTTTATTAACAGCGCACTGGGTGCACTGGACTCATGACCAGGTCTAAGCATACCCGAACGAGAGGGACAAGGCCTTTTAAGACCCTTTGATTTACATAACCACTCCCTCACTCCTCCCATGTCAAGCCTTGCTCTTTTCTTCCTTAAAAGGTGATATAGTCTTCTTCTTGCAGTCCACTGGTTGTTTTAACCAACCTATGAAGTTGTTTCCCTGCCCCCGGCTGCATGGTCCCATGGCAGTGAGCCCAGACTGGTCTTACTGCCTTACATACTTTCCGGCTCACCTTCACACGTAACTGTAAGTAACAGTAAGTAACTGTAAGCAACAGTAAGTAACTGTAAGTAACCCTGTAAGCAGAACAGTAAGAAGTAATAGGTAACTGTAGCACTAAATCTGATGAGAAACTTGATTAAACATGTCTTAAAATGGCCTTTTGTGGTCTCTTTGCAAACACGTGTTTCTTCTTCCCAACACCCCCCACGACAGGTTATCTCCCATGCAGGAATGTCCTGGGAAAGGTGTCCTGAGATGTTTCCCATTGGTCCTTGTTAACCCCTTCCTGTTATTGGGTGTTCCTGTAAGCCCCTAGAGACTTCTAATTGGTTACTCTGTGAATCCTCCTAAACCCTATAAATGTAACACCCCCAACAATAAACTCTCTCTTGCCTCCTCTCCATGCCGGTGTGCGGTCTCTGTGCCTGCCATGGGGCCACGTGCGTGGGGGGAGGGGAGGGCACCTCTCCCCTCCAGGCTCGGGGCCTGAAAAACCCTGTCACTGGAGTTCCCTTCCCCGTCCCTACAAGATGTCGGAATGGTTACTCAGATGGAGATGGAACTAGAACTGGGCTCCCCCACGCTGTGGGTGGGGAAAGGGATCCAGAGGTAACTGTAAGCAGAACAGTAAACAGCCCACCAGTCCTCGGCCACCAAATGGCTCCCCAACTCCCCAGTTAAAATGGCTTCCAAGTGTCTCAGCACGAGGCAACCATGGAAACCCCTGCTTGTAATAAAACCATCTTATTCATTTCCTACATGGCTGTCCCTCCTGCTCTAGGACCAAGGACTCACTTCTTTCTCATGAAACATTTGCTTTTGTTTTGTTAAGATTATTCAGTTCACTCATTGATATCTGAGAAAAATTTAGCCCAATCATAAATATAAAGCCTTCTGAGGCAGAACTGGGAAGGTCAATACATATTTGTATGATTCCAAACCTGCATAAATCCTTGTACCAACTCTCAGGCTAAACTTGGTTGAATTCTCTGATTATCAATTGATTGAGACAAAATTATACATCCATAAGATAAAACTAAAAAGCTTTTCCCACATCTTTTTTTTTCCAGTAAAAAAAAAAAAAGTAAACTTAAAGAATACATAAAATTATCTGCTTTATATAATCCTACTAATGTTTGGTCTCCCAGCAAGTTGCTCATGATAAAAACACAAACAAATTACAGAAATTAATTAACTGATAATACATGCAATTATGGGGCAATTTCATCAATCCCACATAATTTGATCTTGTGTGTGGGCAGATTCCTATGAAAGAACAGAAAAAATTTGGCCTATTACAGAACGATTATTAAAAAGAAGGAAAACTCCCTGCAGTGTTGGTTGGCTGGTCCTTCCCAGGAGCATCAGTAGCTCCCCAGGGTCTGCCCGCAGTTTTAAGAGTGGGTTACACCTGCCCCACTGTCTTAGTTTAAAAAGATTACAACTTAGAAATTAAGAAATTTCAGGTGGAAGTGTGGAAAAGGAGAAGAAACAGCTTTTTTTATTAACAAAATCCAAGTAAACAACAAATGGTGGAATCAAAAACTTTCAGAAGAAACAAAACAAAGTCTCAATTCCCCAGGTGGGTGGGGGGGGAGAAACCCATGGCAACCCAGGGAGGGCAGGGGGGAGGCAGGACTGCCCTGGCAGTTCAAAAGCTGCTCAAAGCCACATATGCTTGCCAGGAATGAAAAAGTCCTTTTTCCCCACAGGCAGTCTTGAAAGCAGAATACCTCGCTCTGAGATGTGTCAGTCTCTCTCTCTCTCTCAGTCATTCTCCACGAGGTGTCCTATGGCGAAAAAAAAAAAAAAAAAAAAAAAAATTTTCCCTCTCAGGAAAAGAAAAAGAGGTGCCAAAACCAGGCTCCTGCTCTGTCCGGTCTGCAGACAAAACCCCCAAAACCCCCTGAACAACTGACGCCCAACCATCCCTGCGTCAACCTGTTTCCTGAAAGCGCTCCCCCTCCCCCTCTCCTGTGCTGCCCAGGACGTATGGCTTCGCTCCATTCCCCCCTCATCCTGGAAGAAACAGATGGGGGAGGGGGGCAGTGAGGGCATTTGGGAAAAAATTCCAACATCTTTTTTCAAACCTATGACATCCTCAGAGGGTGAGATAACTAATCCAGGTGGGTCTGGATAATGGAGAGCTTTACGGGATTTTTATCTCCCTTTTTGCCTGGTGGGACAATGGGAGGTTCAGGGCAGAACGCCGGAATTCAGAGGCAACCATTGATTCCCCACTGACTGTTGATTTTGGTTCAAAGACTCATTTGCCCCAGAGCATCACTTTGAAGGTTTGATTTGGAAGGTCCAGAGTTTCATTTGTAGAGTCCAAAGCCTTCTTTAGAGAGTCCAAAGTGTCATTTTCAAGCCTAAATTGTCTTTTTAGCTTCCAAAGCCCCCTTCTCAGAGAATGAAGCCTCCTTTTTAGGATTTAGTCTGCAAGTTGGCAAGCTCATAGCCTTCTTTTAAGCCTCCAACTATTATCTTCCTCTGCGTGACCCTAATAATGGACCCCAAGAGTGCAGGCTGACATGAAACCCTTCCCTAACAACAATTTCTTTGTTTGTTGCCACGGGACTCAACAGAAGGAATGGTTTCTTATCAGAGAATCATGGAATCATAGGACCGTTAAGGTTAGAAAAGGGCTCTAAGATCATGACCAACCGTTAACCCAACATCATCATGTTCACCAGCAAACCTCGACCCCAAGTGCCATATTTGCACTCTTTTTGAATACATCTAGGGATGGTGACTCTACCACTTCCCCGAGTAGCCTGTTCCAATGCCTGAACACCCTTTCAGTGAAGAAATTTTTCTGAATAGTCAATCTAAACCTTCCCAGATGCAACATGAGGCTGTTTTCTCTTGTCCTGTTGCTTGTTACTTGGGAGAAGAGGCTGACCGCATCTTGCTACAAGCTCCTTTCAGACAATTTTTGAGAGTTATAAGACACCTCTGAGCCCCAAAGACCCTCTCTTACAACCCAAATCCTAATGTTTAGAGCTCAAAGCTTTCCCTCTAGCCTTGAAACCTGCCTGCTTACGGACAAAGCCTCATTTCAGGGTACAAACTTCTCACTGAGGGCTCCTAGCCTCATGTTCTTCAGGTCTAAAGCCTCATTTGGAGCATCCAAAGACCCACTTCTATGATGTAAAGTCACATTTTCAGGGCCAAAAACCTCATTTGTAGGGTCTGAGCCTGTGTTTTAGTACCCATAGTCTTTTGTTAGACACATAGTTTTCTTTTTAGGTTGCAAAACCTCTTGATTTGAATCCAACCCCCCTTGTTAAGGCACAAACACACATTTTTAAGTTCTAAGGGCTGTTCAGACTAATCTGAAGGGCTCAGAGAGTCATTTTGAAGGCCCCAAGTCTGATTGCAAAGGTCCAAAGCCTCATTTGTAAAATTCAAAGGTTTTTTAGGCCTGAACTTTCATTTTAGCTTCCAAAGCCCCCAGCAAGGGACCAAAGGCTCCACTTTAGGATTCAGTCTGCAATTTGGTGGGGTCAAAGCCTTCTTTTAATCCCCAAAGATCCATTTTTAGGGAGGAAAAGCCTTAGTTTGTTTTAATGAAGTATCCTTTGAGACCACAAAACATAACTTCAGGGTTCAAACTTTCCTCTTCATGTCCAAAGCGCCAGTTTAAAGATCTAAGTCCTCTTTTGGAGTGTCCAAAGCCTCTTTTACAACTCAAAGATTCCACTGGAGTGCCTGAAGCTTTCTAGTCAGCACCAAAGTTTCATTTCTTGGGGTCAGAGTGAAACAAGTAGATTCACCTCCTTGGTGAATTGGAGATTGGTCCACAAGGTCAATGCTTCTTTTTGTTTTTGTCCCTAAGCCTCCATTTTGGGGCCCAAATCCTCATTTCTAGGCTCCCAACATGTTTTGTATTACCTACAGATATTTTTAGGGTACACATTTTGATTTGGAGGGTCCAAACCCTCATTTTTCAGAGACAAAGCTGTCATTAAGTGTCCAAATGTACATTGAGAGGGTCCTAAGCCTCATGTTTCCTTCACAAAGGCTTAGTGTTGGCTTGCAAATCAGCTCTTTTTAGTCTACAAAGCCTCATATTTAGTGTCCAAAGGATTCATTTCAGTTTGCAAATGCTCTTTTTGAGAGTCCAAAGCTGTGTTGTTTCTCTTGGAGTCTCCTTGCACTTCCCAAACTGGCATTTTTACAATCCAGCCAGGCATTTTTAGGGTCTAAGCCACACCTTGAGTGTCCAAACCCTTATCTGGAGGATTCAAAGCAATCTTTGCTTCTAGGCTTGTTGGTTCAAGAAAATGAAGATGTTCTGAGGGCTGGAGCACCTCTCCTATGAAGATAGAGTTAGAGAGTTTTGGTTTTTCAACCTGGAGAAGGCTCTAGGGAGACCTTCAAGAATATTCCAACTCTGAAAGGGCTCCAAGAGAGCTGGAGAGGGACTTTGGACAAGGGCCTGGAGAGACAGGACAAGAGGGAGTGGTTTCACACTGACAGAAGGGAGGGTTAGATGAGATTTTGGGAAGGAATTCTTTCCTGTGAGGTGGTGAGGCCCTGGCACAGGTTGTCCAGAGAAGTTGTTGCTGCCCCATCCCTGAAAGTGTTCAAGCCCAGGTTGGACAGGGCTTGGAGCAACCTGGCCTAGTGGAAGGTGTCCCTGCCTTTGGCAGGGAGGTTGATCTTTAAGGCTCCTCCGACCAAATTCTAGGATTCTGTGAAGCCTCCATTTTTGGGGACCAAACATTCACTTTTAGGTCCCATAGCTGCCTTTTTAAGGGTCCAGTGACCCTCATGGCTGCTCTACAGGGGGCATAGCTCCTGCCAGAAGCCTGTTCCAGACTGGGCTCTCCACAGTCTCCAGCTTTCTGGTGGAGTTGTTAATGGCTATCTTAGGGGAACAGTGTTGTGTTGGAGGTGGACAATGAGGAAAGCATCGCCTCTCAATAAAGGATACACTTTGGAAGCAAACATGGACTTTTATGGATTGTTTTAGAATGTGTTTGGGGTTTAACACTGTGTTTTCTTTATTTTTTGTAATATTCCCCTCATTATTGTACCCCAGTTTTCCAGTACTTTCCCTCATCCCTTATGGTCCTAAACCCTACCTTCCTTTTGGTTTGTTTTAGCTGCAGTGCAGCCCTTTTCCCTATATGGTTTTGCCATCCCATTAATTTACACACTCTGCCCTTGCTCCTCCCTAACTCCACCCTCCTTCCAGAGGGTTCGCTCTCTGCCCTATATAAGGTGGGAGCCATTTTGTGTTGGGAGTTCAATAAAACCTTTTCACCTGAACACCAGAAGTTTGCTGTCTCATTCCATCTGAGCGAACCGCGGCAGTGTTGATGGCTGGATTGTGTTCTAGATATCTGTTGTGGACGACGGGAAAGTATCACACGATCACAGTATTGATCATGACTAATCCAACTTTATTGCTGTAAACTCCAT